>NW_010329695.1:29419-34343 GCF_000700745.2 Antrostomus carolinensis
CTGAAATTAAATGCTTCAGTCTGATGGGAAATGGTTGTGTACAACCAGGGAGATTTTTCCCCAAACAATGGTCCCGTTGTATGATTATCTGAGTGAAGATGGAGGAGAAAAAGCACGTAGATGCTTTGTATCAAGGCAAAGAAGGTGATAGTGAAAGACAACACCTGCACCCATATGGGTTTTTCTGACCTGGGTTTGCACCCCAATCCCTTACTCCCCACATCTCTGTTCAAATTATGACCATCAGGAATATTCTCAGGATGAAAGTGACAAAAATAATTTTTTTTGGAGAAATCTCCAGTACATGATAGGATGATCTGCTCTGCTCCACCAGCACTAGGGATAAAAGCACTTTGTTGATGGTTGCAGCCTCCGTGCTCACACCAGGCAGAGGGGCTGGAGCTGCTGGGCCCATCATGTCATCGTTGGTATGAGACCATGGGTGCTGACACAGTTGTGGCTCTCCTCCCTGGAAGTGCTGAAGGCCAGGTTGGATGAGGCTTTGAGCAACATGGTCTAGTGGAAGGTGTCCCTGCTGATGGCAGGGGGCTTGGG
Organism: Antrostomus carolinensis; assembly: GCF_000700745.2. NCBI lineage: Eukaryota > Metazoa > Chordata > Aves > Caprimulgiformes > Caprimulgidae > Antrostomus > Antrostomus carolinensis. The sequence continues at coordinate 29,975 of NW_010329695.1, forward strand.
ACTGGACGAGCTTTAAGGTCCCTTCCAACCCAAACCATTCGATGATTCTATGATCCCCGTTGTCAGCCGGCTCGGATAGATGAGCTTTGGCTGTGCTAAGCTTGTCTGCAGCGTCTGGATGTCACAGCGTGGATGAGACACATTTAATGACAAGGCAGCGTGAAGCTCACAGTCAGTGCTTCAACTGCTGGGACACTTCAGCTGGAAAATAATAATATTGTAAGTGCTTTAGCAGTGCTGGAGAGGCTTTGCACTGCCCTAGCAAGACACAGTCTGACTAACTGCTGCCTGCAGGTGAATGAGACCCAATTAAAATGAACGGCTTTCCAAAAGCAGGCAAGTCCAGCAGAAGACTCCAGTGTGAAGTCAGGGGATGCAGCTTGTCATCTCCCTTATGAGGAAAGGCTGAGGGAGCTGGGGCTCTTTAGCTTGGAGAAGAGGAGACTGAGGGGTGACCTCATTAATGTTTATAAATATGTTAAGGGCGAATGTCATGAGGATGGAGCCAGGCTCTTCTCAGTGATGCCCAGTGGTAGGACAAGGGGCAATGGGTGTGAGCTGGAACACAGGAGGTTCTGCTTCAACTTGAGAAGAAACTTCTTTACAGTGAGGGTGACAGAGCCCTGGGACAGGCTGCCCAGGGAGGGTGTGGAGTCTCCTTCTCTGGAGACATTCAAGACCCGCCTGGACACCTTCCTGTGTGATCTCATTTAGGTTCCTGCTCTGGCAGGGGGATTGGACTGGATGATCTTTTGAGGTCCCTTCCAAATTTCTGACATTCTGTGATTCTGTGTGATTCTCACCAGCATGACCAGTCATCCTCTGCACCCAACTGAGAGAGGTTTTTCCTTCTCAAAGCTCTCTGCGATGCCCCAGACTCATTCATGGTTTGCTCACTCCACTGCGTTCTCCTTCAGATCCTCCCTTGGGTTTTCTAACAACCTTTTCCTGGTTTGTAAAAGCCGGATGCAAAATACCACTCTGCTAGATGCACTTCATTCTTTGGATTGTCAAATCTACCAGCCTTGGGATGGGCCAGGAAAGAGCAAAATCCCAGTTTAAGAATAAGTACTAAAAAGTACTAAAAATCAAGCAAACACTAATACAGGCAGCGTTACGGCTTGGAGAGGTGGTAACTTCTCATTTGTCATAAAGACAAGCGAGTCTGATGGCATAAACTATATAAATGCAGATTCTTTCTCTATCACCACATGCAAAACATTTCACAGGAATGTTCATCAAATGGGAAAAGCCAAGAAAAATGACAATTTCCTTTCAAAAGTGCGGACATGCTTTGTTTTGATTTGGCATTTTGCTTTTCCAATTTGTTTTGCTCAAGTTTTATTTTAAAAATAGCATTTTAGTTTTATATTCACGTTTTTCCAATAAGCATACCATTATTACATTTAATATCTTAGTCTAAATTTCACACTGCAACAAACCAAAAGGGGAAAATCAAAATGAATCATTCCCTCAGGTGGTTACATGTAAATGACCCAGGAGAATGGGAAGATTTTCTGTGGGAAAAAAAGAAATCAGACTTCAGGGATCTCAAGACATTTCCAAACTTCCAATAAAGTTCAAGCAGAAGGTGTTTTAAATATTGGATTTTTCTTGAAAAAAAAAAAAAATCATAATGTGTACATCCCTGGAGCATAAATGCTTCTCAGAAGGGTTCTGGAGATGTGGCTGAGTTGTTCTAGCTGAGGCAGCAGAGCAAGAAGAGGGTTGGGAAGGGACAAGCAGCCAAATCCTGAGTAGTTTACTATTGATTTTTATTTCATTCTAAACAAACCTGGTAGTTGTAGTAAACACAGCTTTCTTGCCCTCCAGCCACCAGGAAGCTCCAAGGTTCAGCAAAATGCTCGGTAATTTTTTGCTCTTTTTCAAGCTTCCTTTGTTGTTCCCAGGTGAGTGTTTCTGAGCTGGATTCACAGCCTCCATTTTTCAAATACTCAGAGAAATGGTGACAAAATCTGCCATTTAGTCCACGCTCTGATTCTTGTATTTTATTCCCACGGTGTTTCTATTTCACTTTGTCCCAGGGAATGGAGGAGTCCCCTCCTAGTCTCCTTCATTACCAGAAAGGATATTTACTGCACTACCACTGTATTGAAAAAGTGATATTTAGAGCAGCGGGATCAGTGCAAAGCATAAAACAAACGATGTAAAGAGTGAAAGACTGGGGAGAAAGGAATAGCTTTAAATAGAACTTTTTCCACAACTTGGGATCAAAAGAACTGCTCTTTAAGCTGCAAATGGCTGGCAAATATCCGTGTACTCTGATGCTGTAAATAGGAAATGCTGTTTATGGCCGGTCGGTGTTTATGTATTTTATGGGTCATATTTATTTCAGAGGGATCATTTTTTATTTGCCATGTTAACCTTGCCCACATCTTCCTCTTGGGACTGAGTTGCCTCCTGGGCACTATTCCTGGCTCTCCTGCTGACCACTTGCAAAACTTTGGGCAGCTCACGTCTTTCTTTCATGCCTTGACTTCTCCACCTGTTCAGTGCCACCAACAAAGCTGACCTGGCCCAGAAGTGCCTAAGGAACAGGGAAAATCAACTCCATCCCAGCCAGACCCAATACACTGTCCTGCTAAACTTCTTGAATGAAACAGCAGCATAAGACTCATCATTTGTACAGATGAAGGTCACTGTGTGGGCAACTCTTCTCTAAGATGAATGAGTCAATGTATCCAGTGGATCAAGGCAAACTGTACAAAAGGATCAGGAAGATGTAGTAATAAAGACTCTGGGATCATCCAAGAAGAGGGACATTAGGAGAAATGTTACAAAAATCTTGTGGGCAGACACGTGGATGAGACAGATCCTCATCTGGAGTCCATGGAGGTGTCTGGCCTGATGGATGAGTGTGCAGATGGAAAGGAAACAGCAGCAAGAGGATTTGGGCTGATGCATGACCACACTGCCAATTTCTGTCATTCTAGGCCCACCACTGGGGACAGCAGTTGCAGTGACTTCATTCGACTGAGAGAAGTGAGTAATTATCTTAATGAACTGTCTGCAGGAAAGCTAAAGTAAAGCTCGTCTTTCTTTATGGTGTTTGATTTATGCCATTATAATGACGCTTGTCGCAGGCTCTAGGGTCTGGATTTTGGAAGGTTTCTAGGTGTCATTCAAATCAGCGGGAACCAAGGTGGCCAGAAAACCAAGAAAGGTAGCACGGTCCCTGTGGTGCAGGACATTCTGCAGTGACAGGCTCCTGGAGAAAGGTCACACATCCACCACCTGGGATTCCCTCTGCTGCTCCAGGGCCAGTCAGCACATTGACTTACGTCAGCTGGAGGAGATGCCAGGGAATGCTGCCAAGTTGCTGTCTTTACCCTCTTCAAGGTCTATTTATACCCACTCATGGACATCAGAATACCCTTGGGATAGGAGAGACCTTTCCATCATAGTGGATGCTATGACTCGATCTGCCTGGTTACGAGCACTGTTGTTCCCATTGCATTATGCATCCTTTTTGCCAAGCTGCTAGCAGCTCCATCATGTTTCCTGGTGCCATTTCAAAGTCTGATAGAAGCCGGCACCAGAAAAATGCTTCTGATCCTCCCCAGGCTCTACTGACACTGTATTTTCTGCCAGCTTTGGCTCTGTTTGACATCCAGGAGGGTTTGAAGAATCAGAAATTGTACTGAGTTTCCATGCCAAAGAGTCTCTGACAAAAAGGTGTGGCCTGGATTGCTGGAGCAACCTGTGCTGGTTACCTTCACCAGAAAACATTTCCCATCAGTGGATGGGTTTAGCAAACGTTGGACTAAAAGTCTGTGAATGGTGCATGGGAGCACTTCCAGCACACAACTGGGGTTTGCAGCATTGTCCCACTGGGACCATCCCAAGGCTGATGGAAGGAGCCTCAAGGAGGACTGTCCTGTGTCAACAAAACAGAACACTTCTGCAACAGCATAGAGCCCAACTCCAACTCCCTCAGCTATGAGGACTACCTGTAGGCAGCTTCTAGGGATTTGCTTAGACCTTCAGAAGCTTTTCTTGTAGTCTCAGGTACTGAGCCTGGTTTTGAGAGCAGACCAGGATCATTCTCACCCATTCTGCAATTTCACTCCCTCCTCTGACTGCGTCCATGATATTCCACAAGTTATTTCCTTTTCCTTCATACCTCAGTTTCCTGTTCTGTGGAACAGGGAGACCAGTGAAGTTATGTTTGGTTATTTCTTTTTTCAGAGCAGAGGGAGAAGCACGTCTCCTCCAACTGAAGGCAGTGCCACCAAAATGCCTAGAGAAGAACAAGAAATTGAACAAAGCAGAAGGGTTCAAAGCAACACACAGACACTCAAAGCAAAAAGCCTGTTTTCCACTGGAGCTTTTGCTCTGGGTCAGATGG
>NW_010329695.1:34358-54548 GCF_000700745.2 Antrostomus carolinensis
GGGGTAAAGAGTCAGTCAGTCAGGTAATGTAACAGACATCTCTGGAGTCCTGGAGCATCTCCACCTCCATGAGATGCCGCTGCTTCTAAAGGTGGTCAAGTCCCTCTTACACATCTGTCCTACCAGTGCTGAGATCATCAGCTCAATCTATTCTCTACATCAAAGAATTGCCCCTCATTTCTCCTCTGCGTTGGAAAAAAAAAGCAATGTGTGGAGCAGCATTAAGCATATTTGTGTAAATTGGTTCTCAGCCTGTGTTGCAGAGACTCACATCAGTAAATCAGTTTGGAGAAGAAAAAACAGTATGACAGAAGCATATTAAAAAGAGTCTTTTATCAGTCTCAAAACCAGCATTGATAGTGCCATCGTCTGACTTATTAACAGGCTTGGGACAGCTTGTGTTCAGTTTGTGTTGGCCAAATCATCTAACATTTCAGAAAACCAAAACCACTTCCCGTCTAGAACTCAGCCCCTGACCTGGCTGGAAACTCACAATAAATCTATACATTTTATCAGATTTCAGGGGTTTTTGAGCCAGGCTTTCACAGGGAAGCAGAAGGATCGTCTGGCTTGCTAAGAGCCATGGAACATCAGGTTCATTTAGAAGATCAGGTGTGTACCCAAAGGCTCAACTCCTTGTACACATTGAAACAAACCCCATCTCTGCAAGAGATGTGGTGAATGTAATTTAGCTGCTTTAGCTCTATTATCAAAGTCAATTAAATGAAGAGGCTTAGGGAATGTACGTTACTCTGCTGCAGTAACTAAATAGCCAAGAGCGTTATTAATGGGAATTTAATTAGAGGTAGAATTTGAACCATTTAAAGAGAGGGAAAAGGATTTTTAACACAATTTATTTGGATCACACTGAGGAATCCTCTTCTGGTTTAGAAGCCAAGTGAATTGCCAGCATTTCTCATAATGATACTTTCAGCAGACCCAGTTCACAGGCTTTTGGTCAACCCTGGTCAGTGGAAGGCAGCCTGGTGAAGATGTTCCAGTGCTGTCATGGTTATCACACACCATCTCAGCACCTAGCGACTCTGATGAGGAATGGGAAGGACTGTGCTTCCAAATAGCTCCCTAAGCTAACAAGGAGAGACACTTCACTCAGGTAGCCCACCCCATGGCCTCCTCCAGACCTGGTTTTGAGCACTGCAACCAAGGTGGACAGGTAGCTGGTGAGAAATAAGAAGCAGACAGTTTCAGGGTCCAGTCTGGTCTTCAGAACTAGGACCAAGAGGGCTGACAGGTGATGTCTGGAAGATACTGTAGCTTATTGATTATTCATATTTCAAAGATAATGTTTTATCTTCCCACCTAAATAAGCAAGAGACTGGGCTGGACCATGATGCAAGAAGCTGGGATCTTCACATGCTTCTGCAAAGTTTTCTGGTTGAATTTTGTGTTTGTCTCTTGCTCTTTGGTCACAGTTAAACAACTGCTAGATTTAGGGTCAGAAAAATTATTTTCTGCCTGAAGAATTTGAAGAGTTTGTACTTTTGTGAGTGATTTCAAGAGTGTTTAAAAGCACTGGAGACATTAAAATGTCATTGTGGCACACCTTTCCAGACTTCATGGCTGTTGTTGAGTATCCAGGTCCCCAGAACATGGGAGATGAAGCACAGAGAAAGGGAATTATCACCCCTCTTCAGTGATGAGAAAAACCAGCTCAAAAGTATATGACCAACATCTTTATCTTCAACCCCATACACATAAATACACATCCAGTGAAAACTGCATGGGGCAGCGCTGACATTTCTTTGGCGAATCTTCCATTGAAGCTTGTTTTGTTTTGTTTCAGAGTATAACAAAGTCCCCAGGCTGTGGTCCACGCTGTGGATGATACTGGAATGGTTATTCCAGAGCAAATTACACTCGCATACTCAGTTGTTTTAAAAAGAAAAAGAAAGCGACAATCCAAAAAGGTGAGCAGATGCTAAATTCCAGATACCTCATCATCTATCATCAGCAACACTATTCACTCACATCTGCAGAGACTGACCTGTGCAATCAGAGCCAGTTGTGAATGTGCCACAGAAAGCAGGATCTTTATCACTGTTGATAATGCACAAGAGGAAGGAACAAGCTAGATTTTTAGATGGAATTGCCAGGTTTGATCCCATCTGCAAGCAGCACATGCATGAGCTAACATCAGCCTAAGGTCAAAGTACTATTTTTGCCAACTAAATATGTTGGCAATATTATAAAAAAATATATAAAATATAAAAAAATAAATAAAAGCAATATTTTGCTTTTAAAAAGCAAAATATTGCTTCCTTGCAATGTACTTCAGACAGCAGGGACAGCATCATTCAGAAATCAGACAGCAAATTATTGAAGCCATTAATATATATATATATATATTTTTTTTAATTGAAACATATTTCAAAGTCACACTAAAAGCAAAAAAGTGCAAACACTCAGGTATAAAATGGCAGAGCAATTCTGTGGCAATTCCAGCGTGTTGTACATTCTGGAGTACACACTATTAATCATCATCATAAGCAGACAGGATGAGAGCTGTATCATAGTCCATTTGAAATCTTCATTCTTTTGTTGACCCCTTTCCCATAGAGTCTTCATTAAAAGATGGTGGTTGGGTTGGACTATCTCAGCAAAAAGGGTTCTTGTCCATTTTCCCCCCATTCCACTTCCTAATTCAAAATGAGGCAGATGAGAAGCAGCATCTTGCTGGCATAAAGCAAGCCTGACAAGGGATCCAGGCCAGTGCCTACACTTCACATTAGCCAGATGTCATAGGCCAGTGATGGGAACTTCTGTGGTGCCTGGTGCCAAGTTTATTAAAATCAGCACTGCAACTTGATAGTACCAAGAGAAAACTGCCAGTGTAGAACAAGGCACCAGCTCCAGTGCTTCACCATCACTCTTTGTAGGCTCATAAAGTGAGCTAGATTGTAATAAGCATGATACTGCTATAAAGTAAGGACTTCCCAATGGGGCTGACTATCTGGCAGAAGGGGTAAGAGGCATCAACAGCAATACAGATGTCTTCTCTCCATGAGCAGAGCTTAGATTCCTACATAGGGTGGTGGAGATTCCTTGGAAGGCAACTCTAAGGCTTCTTCATATGATGGCAGCACAGCCTGAAAGAGAAGACCATTGGTTATGGGGATCACATGAAGAGTTTCAAGTGGCTTTGATCTTGGATGTGTTTCTCTACCTAGTTCAAAGCAGGGTAAAAGAACCACATGGGCTGTAAGACATAAGGGGTAGAAATCCAGTAGTGTTAGAAATCAGCAGCACTTTATAACCACTTTGCTGCCAGTCCCACCTCCCTCTCCCAAAGCATGGTTGCAATAAATGAACCAAGGATCTTTAATGTCCAGAATATAAGCCTCATTGCCTAAGCAAAGAAGCTAAGCTGAGATCATTGCAGAGGGCCACGATGCATACACAGCAGCGGGGCACATTGCAGGCAAGATGAGGCTCATCATATTTGCCAAGTTTCAACAAGACAAATGCCTACACTTAGCATTCCATAGTCTTCCTTTTTACTTCTCATCCATCTTTACAGTATCTTTGTAAGGTCTTCAATATCTTTCCATTGTGTCAGAGCAGCTGGATGCTACTATTAAAAGAGATCATCAGTAATCTAAGGAAGGACATGGATATTCATTATTTAGCAAACTGTTAAGATGAAGGGCAACACATCAAACCTCTCAGACACTGATTCAATGAAAGGTGAAGGCAAACTACTGTTAAGCACAGAAACCAAAGTTCAACTGAAATTAAAAAACACATCTCTGGATCAGAGAGTACAACTGACATATTCCCATTTATCTGCTTTTCTTGAAGTCTGAGTTTCAGGTTCCTTGCAGATAACATTGACTTTGAAAGATTTTGTAGAAAAGTAAAGTTAAAGGAATATAATATAATTGGAAACTGATTATTAGTACCTGTTAATACACATTTGAAGAGATGAACTCTCTCTCACATCACCAAAGAAGTAAAAGTAAGGATCATCCTGCATCTCATCCATCTAAGCCATGCCTTTTCATGGTGTAAATCTGAAGCAAGTCTTTACTCACCTTTTCAACTGCTTGTGGGTTGACTTTCACCTCCTCTCTCTTGCTGGCTTTAATATACTTAAAGCAGCTCAGGACACATTTGAACATATAGACCTGAAAAGGGAAGAGAAAGGGTCGTCTGCTATTGCATTGCAAGTCAACAAGAGCATTTCCACTTTTGCTGTCAGCCTGCTATTGTCCTGCTTTCTTCTCTGAAGCTAGAAGCATGAGACCATGTGTCCCAGGGCCTTAAATCAGTCTCTCTTGATCCTTCACTAGAAAGGTGACAACTCCATCTATTCAAAACAGTATACTGGTATGGGAAGTCAATGTGACTAGTAATACCATTAAATATAAAGCATGTGCTTAAAACCTCTGACAACGCAAAATGTCATCAGGTAAGAAAGGAAAGCATGTGTTTCATGTTATTTTTCTGAGCAGGCTACAAAGCTTGGATGTCTCAGAAATCCTTGTGCGCAACATCCACCTCCCAGAGATCCAAAGCTCCCATGGTCAATTAGGACTGACCTGACAGGTCAACTCATTCAACAAAATCCTATACTTGCATTAGTTACACTTTTCTGACAAGACTGCCTTGCACCTCACAGAGTTACAAGATGCAATAAATAGAGCTTTTCTGAGAAAAATGGATCAATTGACAGATTGTGGCACAAGAAAATAAGTCAGGCATGTGAAACATACCATATTAAATAAATATTTTCCCTACTCTGTGCGGCGAGGCGAAGTCGTGTGCCTCTTATTTTTATTGGCGCAAGACTCAACTTTAAAAACAGTTGTCATTTTCAAAGGAACATAGGGAGTTATATGCCCTGAGAACAAGCCATGTAGCTTAGGATTTCCTAGAACAATGAAAACTGTTGGTCTTGATACAAAGCCAGGACAAAGAACGAGAACAAAGAATGAAGTATCTGAGTTGAAGGAATCCATCTCTCAAACAAACTTCCAGAGATGAGGAGGTAAATCCAAACTTTAACCACCCTGAGGGAATACTGCAAAAATCTTCTCTCTTCCAAAAGCCTCTTTATACAGAGAGCAAGCATTCAAGACACTGAAACCATCGTATAAGCTGTACAAAAAACCCCTGCTCATCTGTGAAAGAAACATCCCAAAATTTAAAAAAAAATCATACAACAACAACAACAACAAAATCCTTTATTTGATGTTGATTCTGGAAGAGTTTGTTGCAGTATCTGCACCAAAAGTTGACTTCAGTAAAGTCTATTGCCAGCAACAGCAGGTTCGAGCAGAATATGTTAGTACATACAGCTTATGTAAAGGCAACCAGTGACCTTGGGATCATGCCGTGAGTGGATACCTCAAAACACTCAAGAGTCACTGTAGGATACCATTCTCCACACTGAACTGAAGAGGGGAAATTTCTCTGGCAGCCGTTGACATTATAAGTGGATGGGAAGCTTGTCGTAGAGGTCAGAAGTGGGCTGCTTCAGAAGTAATTATGTTAAATCCTCTCTTCCATTTCCCATCAGAAATACTTCATTCCCCTTGGTTTCTGCATTCTTATCACTGTGGTAGTGGAGGAGGATGACTTTATGATACTGAGGTGAGATAAAGATTACTCGTGGATGCACAGATCAGCAAGGGAGACTGTCCTAATGATGCTGTGTAACCATCACCCCTTCACTCACTCTGCCCTCTGAATACTTCTCATCTCCAAGGAACTTAGACTTGAACAACTGATGGTATCACCACTGGGGTTTTACAAGTAAACACACAACCAGCCATCAAGTTGCATGGAGAGACTTCCACTTTGCAACAGGACCTGTTCCCTGCAAAGGGTGGTGTTATATGAGAGAAAGGAGGGAGAGGAGCGTTACCATCCTCTGAGCACTGGCAGAGAAATCTTTCCTGCTAGAGGGTGAGCCAAGTCTTGCAGCTCTCATATGAAGTCACTAGAAGAGGCATTCAGTGGGGCAGGTGCCCCATCTCTTCTCTGTCTGACAGACCACCTTCTAGCTGAATTATGCTATGGTGTGGGATGCAGATAACTATTTGGGGACTGTAATTGCAAGTTGGCAGGAATACAGCACCAGATAAGCAGAAATAACATTTTAGTGTAAGAGGAATAAAGGTTTGTGATGGGTCATTAAGCAAGTCAATTTATGCAAAAAGATCCTGGGCTAGTCCAACATATTTAGATGCTACCTTGTGAATTCAGTGAATTGAAACTGATGGGTCCTAAATTGGCCAAATGGCCTTTTTAGGTCTAAAATGTTTCATGTTGTTGCCATGTTCCTCGGCAGATCTTTACTACTTGGAGGGAATTCTCTCATGAAAATGGTTTTGCTACACATGGAAGAGGGGGGGGTTGCCGTTAAGTTTAAAGGATGACTTATTTTGGGGAGTTTAGTAGACCAAGGAGTATTTGTGCCTTTCCATTTTTTTTAACTATCCTCCCCCATCCCTCCTCGTCCAAACTTCAGCGCAAGACGTCATTGCAAGTTAAGCAGTCTTGTAGCTAACCCTGTGGAAAATTCGAATCAACTGATTTGCCAGGTCAGTGAAATTTCTGCTGAAGACCCACACTGCCAGATGGGTTTCAGGGTTATCTCCACTCCTCTTGTGCAGTTTATGCAAATATTAAAAGATATGCTAAAGTCATGTCTGCAGTGCAATCATTCAAGACACTCCACTCCACACTGGCTTGTCTGGCCACCTGGGAAGAGTCTGAATAAAAAATGCTTCCCAACTAACCAGTAGCATTTTTCACTGTGACAATCTGTTCAAGTACCTGTAGAGATCAGGTTTTCTTAACCAATCTGAAACTCCCCAGTGAAAAACCTGTTCTCTGACCCACTGAAGCAGGAATAGAAACCAACTCATAGTGGAGTTTTCTGAGATGTAAGCAGAATTTAGCAAGTTTTAATTAAATTTCAGGGTATCAGTGTGCATAACTCTGCTTACATCAGTGTGGATACAGCCACTTACCCAAGTGGAAGATCTAACTTGCTGCTTAATGAACTAATTTATTTTGTCACACAATAGCAAAAGAGTTTCCTATATTTGTTTTCAAACACTTTATCCTTCTAGAGATGAATGGGCAGTAAGAGAGGGGTTTTTTTATAACTCACATGTGCAGAAGCATAAAACCAGTGATTTGAATAGTAGACTTGCCTCAGACAGTATGCTGAGGCTTAGCTCCTGTTGTGCCCAAGGAGAGACCAACAAGGCTTTCCAGTACTCTGTCAGGTTTAAGAGAGAAGCAAAACCAATTCCTCCTATTCTCCCAGGCAAGAGAGTTTCATTTCAGCCTCACCAGACCCTGCAGCCATTTACCTTCAGGAGGAGGACAGCAATGAATGCAATGGTGAAGGTGATCATCACTTTGGCATATTCCTCTGTTGGTAACTTCTCCAGGGTTGGCAAAAAGCCCTGTGAAAAGAGGGAGAGGATCTCAGTCATAAATGCTTCATCCCTCTACCAGGGTCACCCAAGTTGGTGGTGATCTCAGCAAGTTTCTCAGCCTGCTTCTCAGAAAAGTGGGACAGTTCACCTTGCTTTTCTCAACAGAAAGGGTATAGGGATATTTTTTTCCTCCTACTGTTTACACTCCCTTCAGCAGAGATTTTCAGAAGACTATTTAAATGAGCACTAAAAGTATAACTGTTTAATAAAGATGAAATCTGATGCATTTTCAATGCGTGCAGACAGGCTCTAACCAAATCATTTTGCTCTGCAATTTGCATCCATAAGATTCTTACGAGAAAAACAAGGTGTACATTTAAGAGACACATACATAAGCAAGCTGTCAGTCAAGAACACCGTGTTGGTGAGAACATATGGAAAATCCTCTTTTGTCACCAAACAGAGGAGTTCTGGGTATACTGTTGGGATCAGAGAAAGTTTACTCTGTCTTAACAACCACTGAAAGAAACTTCATAGGGTTTCACAGCATGAAAAATCAGCTGAGCTTGCTCATAACCTACCCCATTGTCTGAAGACTTGAGGCTGAGATAGCTGGGGACCTCCATGTAAGAGCTGCAGAGAGTGAGAATACTCAGGCAGAAGTCCAGCAGCTGCAGAGCCAGGAAAGGGATCTTCGAGTGTCCCTGCAGCAAAGAAGGGCAGGACACAGGGATTTAGTTATGATCACAAGATCACATCACTTCTATAGATTTTCCACATATCACACAGGGCTGGTGTTTTGTTCACGTTGACAGGCCAAGCTATTTAATTCACTTTTTCTGGCCAAAATGATGAGCAAATCATCTTGTTGGGCTGATTTATACAAGCTCCACAGAAGACGCCTCTAGCCTGAGCAGTGATACTCCTACCTCACCTCCAGCAAACCCTTCCTAGCATGGGCACACCAAGAACAACCTCCCCAAAGCCATGAGACAGAAAACAAAATTCACAGGAAGATTCCCAGACATGAGAAATTAAACAATGTCCCAGCTGTCAATAGTTTTCTTAGCACACCCTCTAGCCCCCAAGGGTCTCCAGCCAGTGTAGAAACTACCTTGCCATGAAAAACTGTGGCCCAAGATAATAATCCTTTATTCCTACATTACACATCAGTCTCCATCTCATAAAGAACAGTGAAGACCACCCCAGAAGTGAGCTGTTACCTACCTTGTGACTAAGGGAGGACACAGAAACAACCGCTGGGATTTGTATGTAGGAACTGAACATTGTTAGGAGGCTGAGGAGAAAGTCCATGACTTGTAGAGCAAGGAAAGGGATCAGGAGACGTTCTCTCTTCTGAGAAAGAAAAGCAGTGGCAGTTATTTCTATTCTGAATGGGAGAATGAGACCAGCTACCAACACATGACAGGACATATATAAAGGTATTCCAATAATAGTTTCTTGGAATTTATACATCTAATTCCATATACTGTGGTGACGATTCAGAGACAATGAAGAGCATCAACATTGATTTCTTTCACCCCCTTGGAAAGTTTCTGTGAATTTTCACTATGTGACATTAGCACTTGGTCTCATCCGAGCTGTCATTCAGCTGTCCCCAAAGTTTACCACTACAGAGAAAGCTGGGTTCTCACACCGATACATGGTCATCTCTCCTCCTGAAATGGGAAATGAATCCCCAGTGTAGTAGGAGTTACAGTTCCCCTCCAGAATCTGACTTGCAAAAAGCAAGGAAATGAAGCAATAAAACAACATTTCCAAATCATAATATTTCCATTCCTTAACACGAAAAATAGCCTTGATGGAAATGTCACCCAGATTGGCTAAATCTGGCAGTTGGCAGCCTTGCAGATTGCAAACCAGCCACCTTCCCCCTCTGTAAGAGAGCAATTTATCTGCTTTTTTGATGATACTTCAGCATTTTCAGTCAGCATCCTCTAGTCCCCTCCTCTAATACCTCCTAACTCAGAGAGGTTTCTGCCAGCAGCTAAATGTCATTTGTGGAGAACGTACCTTCACCACACCAAGGAGGAGGTTGAAGCTGATGACAAACAACATGGTGATCAACAGGAAACTGGTGACGACATCAGCTAAAAGTAAGGAAAGTAATGACCACATTACTAAAAGTCAGAGCCTGATGGCCCAAATAAATCATACCTCTAAGGAAGGGTTAAAATGTGATAACCTGGCAGAAAGAACTGTGTATGAGGGGGAATGAATGTCATGCAGCTATAAGGTAACCCTCTTTTCCCTTTCTACACCCACTTCTTCATTTATCTTTGAAGTTTATGTTTCTTTAGCCACCAGGTTGAGCAGACTGTCAGGTCAGGCACGTGGGACCCAAAAGCCTTTATTGCCTGGATTGAAATTTTAAATATCCGAGGCTACAATATTAATGTAAAATGAAGTAGAAAAATAGTCAGAGTGCTTTTAGCTAATGATTAACATGTCTGAGTTGGAAATGATTTTGAGACTCAAAGACGGATGAAGTAACCAACAATGAAATCTGGTGAAAGATCTGCAGACAAGAAAGCAGACAAGAAGCACGAGTTTTAACCACCTTCTGCCAGTATGGACCACAGGATTGCAGGGTGAAATATCTCACCTCCACTCCCTGTAGCTGTAGGATGCAACATACACATTAAAAATAAATGTCCGAGGAGAACAACTTGAGACAGTTCTTCCTACAGGGCTGAAGGCAATCTTTGTCAGCTGTTTTGGGTGCAGGTGTGTATCTTCCACACACATAGCTTCCTACTGAACAGTTCCCAAGAAGTAATTTTCCCTCTTGTTATAGCAGCCTGCCCTGATGATGACTACCAAAGCCTTACTCACACTGTATGGAATACATATTTGGTCTTCACAGCAGTCTAGAGAGTGTGAAGGTTTTTTTTTGTAGAGCTGGTTTGCTTCATGAAGAAATAAAAAGGTCAGCTCACTCCAAAGGCAAAACACTGCTACATTCTTTATCTGCCTCTGCATAATGTACAGTCTTTCACAGTGCCTCCTCCAACTCACCCTCCAATTTCTATCTTATGGCTTTACCTAAATAGCAATAGTCTGTTTGGGGTTTCCAACACCAAAGTGCCTGAATAAAGGGTTTAATTTTATTAGAAAAGAACAAAACTTTTAAATGGAATTGATCCTTGAGATCATCCTGATCCATCAGAAATGTTTGACTACTGGTTTGCTTCCCCCTGCCAACTGCTCAATTTATTCCATAGCTATTAAACAAATCTAGTGCCTAACTCTTATTTTTTCCATTACCCCTTTCACTTGTGTTCATAAAAAAATCTATAAATTGTCTTCTAGCCTGTTGGATCCCTGATATATTCCAGCTGCTCTGAAATCCTTCACTTCTCCGTATTACCCATTTTTTCCCCCCTTGAAACTGCCCCTCCATCTCCCCCAGGTTTGAGTGTTTCCCTATAGCTTTGGTACCACATTACATTTTTATCATATGGGGGAAGGGGGGGTATTTCAGTGCTTGAGCACACACCAAAGTGGTCTTAACTCCTTTCCTAGCTTTGCTGACAATAGAATAAAATAATTTACAAAGACTTTGAGGCAGAGGAAGCCATCCCTCTTTTTCAGGCAGATAACACCAAAACTTTACAAAACTTTTGCAGCAGAGCAGTCACAGTTGTATCATAATTTGGCCAGTTACTCTGAGCAAATGCAAACAGTCAGCCCAAGCCAAAGGGAGAGCCATGCTGGAGAAGGACAGACCTACCACCCAGTGCTGCCCACGACATCTGACAGGAGATGGGCCCATGTTAGATGCAGCAGCTGCAGCAGATGCAAACTGTCAAGGACTGCATCCAGGCTCTGCTAAGCAATGTGGGTATGGATGAAAGTCAGTTGAAGAAAGGACCAAAGACAATATTGAGAAGCTCTAGAGCCTTGCCAGGGTTGTAGAGGACCTGCCTGACAGCTGGGTTGAGCTACACCTGGCAGCAAGGGCAGGTGGCACCAACAGCAACACTCCTCACATCCTTATTCTATCAGAGAGTACGCTTTATTTCATTTAAATGCCTTGATACAAAAGATACTTTAATTTCCTTTACTTTCTTCTCAAGAATTAGAAACACACTTGTGTCTCCTCTAGAAATGAAATTTGCTGATGAGGAACCTTTAGTCTGAAAAGAAGCTCTGACCAGTATTTCCTTCCCTGAGCATGAGAAGCCTCTTCCTTTCTGGGGCTCAAAGGAAAAAACCCTTTGAGGATGCTGTATCCCTCAAGGAAGCAAAAATAGTTTATCTCAAGAGAGGGAGCAGCACTGCATGAGTTGCTGCACATGAAAGTGGCAGATATTAAAGACCTAAGGGAGTGATCAAAATCATCCAACTAACACTTAACCTACATCAGGAAAAAGAGTTTTGGTAGCAAGAGAAAATAGCTTTTAGTTATAACCTGATAAAAAAACCCCAAAACAAAACAAAAAAACACAAACCAAATGCAGGATCTGTTTACCACAAAGTAATGAGAATTGAAATGTAGAAGAGGAAGAAGTCTTAGGAAGAAGCAAAGAAAGAAAACCCAAATCCAGCAAGCCCTGAGTGACAACAGAGAGGACAACAGAGAAAGGCTTTACTGCTGAAGAGGCTTCTCACAGCTTTACAGCTCAGAAGGATGGTGGGAAGAGCCTAAGCTTCAAGGGAGAAAACTGAGCCCACCTTTCAGATGCAGGAGAGTAGAGAGGAGGCTGTGATCTGGTGCACAGATCCAAAGATTAACATGAGGACAGCATAAACTCAAAACAAAAAAAAAAAACCAGCTGAACAAAGAGGACAGACTCAGCCTTTGTAGGAACAGTTGTTAAAGGAGACAGTGCCAATCCCATTAAACCCCAAACTGCCTGAAACCATTTGCCCTGGTTTTCCTCCCAGAACCAACCATCAGAAGTTTGCCCCAGAGAGGATTTATCTCTTTAACATGGTGTTTCCTCAGCTTCAAGACAACTGTGTTTTTCTGCCTCTTTCTACGTGGTCTCATGCTCCAACTCTCTCAGCAGGCTCTCTAATTAATTGGGCAACTGGCCGTTGCTTCTGCAGGCTAATTGCTGGCAGAACCCATCTGAATTTTCCAAGCAGAACTTAGATCAAAAAACCCTAAACAAAATAAAAAAGAAACAAAAACCTGCAACCCTACAGACATAAAAGCATGGAAAGAAAGGGAAAACCAAGAGAAAACAACTTTCCATGCATTGTTTGCCTCTTATTTGTTCACAGCAAATATAGTTATCCTTTCCAGCAGATCTCTCTGGTCTAGGGATGGATTTGACCTCAGTAATGGAAGATTTTGCTTAAACAAAATGACTTCTGCCTTTGTTGGAGCACATTTAGCAGATGGGCTGAAGGAGTGACCCCCTTAGATAGTGGTAGCTGCTGGCTCTTAGCCCTGTCTGTGCAAAACCTGCATGAGATGGGAATGTGGTACATGTTCTAGAGAGGCCAAATGCCACCTGTAATACTTTCCAAGGGCTGGCAGAGTGGCCAGTTACCTTCTAGAACCAGCAGTAGATCCCTGGGAATCCCTGGGATTTGAGGCACTTGCAGTCACAGCAGACCCTAGAGAATGGATTACTGTGACTGACAGGCTCTTTCCATGCCCAGCATCTGTTGGCCAAAAATATAAGATATTAATTTTTAAGTCTACTCAGTATTTCCCTTCATGCTTAGTTGGCCTTTGTAGGATGAATGTTTGTCTCTTTTGTGCTTAAAAACCCTCAGAAAAGGGCAAAATTTAGGAACCTTGAACCAAGCTTGAACACTTGTTTAATCTTAAACACAGAGGCATTATTCCATGATTTTTCCCTCTGCTCCTCCTGTATGTTCTTCTGGGTGCCTATCTCAGGAATAACCCGTTTTCCTCTACGGCACCTTAAAAAGTGCTGGAGTATTCAGAGAATAATGGGGTTTGTCCCTATAGAAGGTGTGTTGGCTCTTTGAGAGCTGTTATTGCAAGACAAGAAGCGATTGTTACAAGAAAGGAAATTCCAGACAAAAGGAAAAAAAATGTTACAAGAAGTGATGGGGTCTGGAACAGGGATGCAGAAAGGTTGTGGAATTCTAATTTGGGGGAATCTGCAAACCTCAGCTGAACAAAGCCCTGGGCAAGCTGCTCCAACTTTGGAGTAAGCCCTGTTGGATTCTGTGATTCTGTTTCAAGCAGGACTGGAGACCTCCAGGGATCTACCTTACTTATGCTCTGATTCAATGATTACAAAATCAGGTTGGGAAGAAATGTTGCTCCTCACAAAGCCTGCACCACTCCGATAGAATATCTACCTACAGGAATATTTCTGTTCCACAACCACCTCCGTGCTGGCAGTGATACTTTTTCTCTGGCAGAGAGTATGGTGAGAGCTCACCCTCTCTGAGGTGCATCTTCTTTCAAAAGCATACAGGAATAAACAGCAGCAGCAAAAGAATAAACATGCTCTTATGTTTTTTTTTTCTTATTCAAATTCTCTGCGTCTGCCTGAGGCTCCCAGATATCCCAGGGAATTTAATGAGAAGGAATATATCTGTGCTGTGAAGTAAATGCTATTTTCCTTGGGGGAGGTGGTGTAACCAGAATGGGGGTGTATGACAGAGCCTCTGCACTAGATATTTGCATTCCTAGCAAGCAATACCAAAACCCACCACCCATCCAACAGGAAGAGAGAACATTTATTTGCCAAATGTCTATTTTTTATTAACTTCCTTCTACTCTGCCCTGCTGAGGCCGCATCTGGAATATTGTGTCCAGTTCTGGGCCTCACAGTTCAAGAAGGACAGGGAACTGCGGTGTGATCTCATTTAGGTTCCTGCTCTGGCAGGGGGATTGGACTGGATGATCTTTTGAGGTCCCTTCCAATCCCTGACATTCTGTGATTCTGTGTGATTCTGTGATTCTCTGAACTTCACATCAGGTTTTTTGCCCTGAGTGTAGCCAGGAAGGACACTGAATGAGTCCTGTTATTTCCCATGAATGCAGAGAAACCCCTTTCTATTTTATGGCCCAATAAACTGCCATGGGAAATACAAACAGGGCTCATAAGGCTATGGTTTAACAGTTGCCTTCACAGATCGTCAAGGATGACAGTGTCTCATTTGGTGTTGCTGATAAGCTGCAGGGAGTTGTTTCTGGACAGCCACATTCAAAGGATGGACAAGACCAGTAAGGGAAAGAAGGTTCCCAGTCCCTTTAGCCAGATTTACTTTTCACCAGAGAAGGAGGGAATGTTTTCTGCATAGGAAATGTTTATATAGGGTATGGTATATGCTGTGCACATGGGTCTTCAGGCATAACTGAGGTATATTTCTTGGCTGACTGGACAGAAATCGAAACAAGTTTTCCAGTTGTACTTTGTCCACAGCCTCAATTTTTATAGTCATTAATGAAAAATAAAAGTGATTAACACTCACACTGTACACAGGCATGAATTGAAGACATCCTAAAGATCTGACCAGTGGAGTGTAACCTTTTCAAGGCAGAAAACCATTCATGTTAGCAGCTTAGAACTGGTAAGATTTTAATTGAAATGGTTTTTTGGGGGATTGCTTTTTGGTTTTGTTTTTCCAGCAGGAAAATCTAGTCTGCCAAAGCTCATATGCTTTCAAGAATGAAACACAGCCAAGAAGACTTTTGCTAGGAAGGCTTCTCAGCTCCAAGATGAGATTTCTAATAGACTGTAAATGGGGGAGGCTGGATGGGAAATGCACATCTACATTTCTGCTGTATGTGAGATAGAGGATAGAGATTCTAACCTGATTCTTCCAAATTGCAACTGAATGCCCCAAATCATCACAAAACAAAGTTTACCTCCTGTGTCCTCTACCTGGCCAAATGAATCTTGTGTTATTTCTTCAATATGAGTTAGTTAGTAAATGTCGACCTACTTTAGATTAGCCAGCATCCTGGCATTGACCCTATCAGGGGTAGGAAAATCATCTTCAAGGTTCCCAAAGACAAAGAAGAACCTGGGTGTTCTCCTTCCCATTTTAATCCAGCATTTTCAACAGGTCTTATATTAATTTCTTGGTCAACTTTCATTAAAAAACAAATTTCAGAGAAGTGCTCTCAGTCCTGTGGCATCTTGTAAGCCATGAAAACAAGGAGTAGCGGGTTTCAAGGGACATAGCATTCCTCTTCTAAGGGCAGTTGACCAAGTCACCCTTCCCATTACTCTGGCAATCACAAAAACCTACAACAATCCCAATTCTCCTTCCCCACCCTGACCATAACTATGGAAGTCAAGGCCCATCCCAGCCTCTTTTTAAGGCATACTGCTGAGAAATCCTGAGGGAGCTCTGATTCCTTATAAAGAACTCTTATATGTATTTTTTCCTACTATATGAAATGCATTTTCCCCTAAACCTTGCCTTGTTTATATTCTGGGACCGTGACTACAGCACTAGCATTATATATTCTGAGATGTGTTTTAATCTGGCAGGATCTACAAATAGAGCAGCAGATGCTGAGGGCATCGAACAGAACCTCTCCTCAAATAGTTTTCCAACTTTTCCATCTGGGTTTTGAAGTAAAATTGAACTTTTTGTACTGCTTTGCTGTATTGCTTCCCTGTTAGTCTCTGGAAATAGAAGGGTTGCACTGAGTTTATTCCAACTATAATCAGAAAACACTCACAGTCTCCCAAGCAGAGCCCTTTGAAATGCTTGGGGAGAGAAGCCAAGTGGAAGTGCTGGGGATTTAATTATTAAATGTTCCTTTTTTTGTGTAGGAGGCAGTGGAAGAGGGGGAGGGGAAAGACCTGTCATTTTGATTGTGTGGGAAGAGGGAGGGTTGTTAAAAACAGGGCCAATTTCACTCAGAATGGTTCTGTTCTTACAGAAAGCCCTCCAGATTTGCAGAAATGCAAGTCTTGCTTAGAAAGCATATACCAGTTTCCTTTGGAAATTATCAAAAAAAATCTGTCTCAATGATTTATTTCTTTTTCTTTAAAGACTGTTTTACTTAGATACTTGAAGAAAAATAATAATTATTGGCCTTGGATGATCTTTCTGCAAAAAATAATGAAAAACCATTGTCATTTTTACATAACTGTCTGTGGGAAAATATTCTGATCTGTAAATATCATGTTCAGTTTTCAGCAGTTCAGATAATTTTATTATTCAGAATGCTCTACCATTAGGAAAAAATATTTCCAACTGTGCCCATGTACATCAAAACTGAACTAAACTAAACTAAACAAAGCAACAAAAAAACCCCAAACCCTAAAAAATGAGGAAGACCTTATGGTCACCCTTGCATCATTTTCTTCAGGTTTTATCTGTAAAATTAAAACTAGAAACATTTATTACAGAAATGGAAAACTGGGTTCTCCTACCTATGTTGTGTCACCTCGGCCACCCAGAAAACAGCTGGGGTTTAGTGCCTGTCTTGTGTATTTTTTATTGCCCTAAAGGGAAAGCTCTGCTGAAAGCATTTTCCAAAGCAGTCATCATGCAAGTCTACACTGGGTGTTGAGTTGAGCCACTGCTGCAGTCCACAGCTAAACAAAGGAGCCTCCAACCCACCCAGACTGGACTGTTTTGGAAATAATGACCTGTGTGAGAGATGTGAACCATGACAGCAGACCAAGGGCTCCATGTCCCTTATTAGCAGGACTCACCCAAATTTCCGTTTTCCACTTACTGTTGATGCCTTTCAAAACAGCCTTGGTGGATCACAGTGGTGCCTCCTAAAACCCAGCTGGGCTCTTATGAAAAATGTGAACCCATCTGTTAGCAATAAATTCACCCAGACAGTGATTATGCCACTTTTTGGTGCTTTCCACTGCGTCTGACTCCTACCCCGGGGACAAGTGAGTTTGGGATGTGCAGGAATCTGCTCTACTTTATTTCTTCTTCCTCCAATTACAGGGGACCTGTCTGTGCATCCTTGAACCTTGGGGAAGGAGATACTGGAAAAGTAGGGACCAGGCAAGTCCTTGCTGCTGTGGGTTGCGTTTTTCTCTGTTAGCCTTCTCTGCAGGGAGAGGCAAGGCAGGGTGTGTGAGTCTGGTTTCTGTCTTGGTGCACGCAGCAGAGAAGGGTTATCTCAACTTGTGGTTTTTACACTGAAAAGTGACTAAGAAAAGGAAAAAGCACCCTGTGTTTGTTGTTTCCAAACAGACTGGTTAAGTAATATTTGAGGTTTGGAGAATGATTTTCTTCTAAATGGCACCCCACATGAGAAATCTGCCAGATCTCTGAAATCCAAGCTCGATCCTTCCTAGTTCAAGCCATAAGAATTCAACCAACTGTGGTGATTATGATGCTTTGTGGGATACAAAACAGCCTGGCTGCTTCTTCCAGACAGCCAATGTTCTGCAAAAAACACCAGGCCTTGGGAACATTTGTGGATAGAGGTCAAAGGAACTGGTGGGAAAGGGAGGTGGGCTGGTGTGGCACTTTGAAATGCCTTCAGCTGTGAGGTAGGAGATTGCTGCATAACATGATGGATGATAAGAAGAGGATGGCTCCATGGTGTAGAGAGCAGGGTATTGGTGGCAATATCAGGCAGCCCATACACCCATGGGATGTAGTGTGGGGGTGCAATTTCTCCCCACGCTGGGACACCAAAGTCACTGGCCAGATGAGGTCCATTGAGGAGCTGGTGAGACACTTCAGCGTTTTCCTGGAAAATGCCCAACATGTGAAAGGAGTCAACAGTGTGTGTAAGGCTTAAATGGTCTAGAGTTGGTGAAAAGAAAGAAAAGGGGAAACTAGGACTGTCAGATTAATGTAAAGTGTATTGCAGAGGGAGTGGGAAGGCTGGAGGAGTATGAGGGTACTAGAGAGGTTGGGCTGAGGGCCTGATCCACTGAAATAAAGACAACTTCAACAGGCTTCACATTGGTCTCCCAAAAGCCAACACAGCCATGGCCTAAACCAAAATCCAAATCTTTAGAGCCTAAATTTTGACTCTGGTTCTGAGCTTTTGGCCCATCTGCTCTGAATATCAGTTTCCAATGTTTGATGAAAAAGAAAGAACAACCAATGTAGGACCTTGGGTTCCCTCTCAACCCCACTGACCTCTCCTGCTTTCCAGCATCCTGGTGACCTACCAATTCTGTAGTAATCCTTGTCCAGGTCTTTGCAAAAGCCTTTCCCGCTAGCCACCTCCAGAGAGTACTCAATCAGCAGCAAAACACTCATAACCTAGGAGAACAAAAGCAAAAGACACAATTCAGTGGGCCCTGGGCCAACTTCCTATCAACAAATTTGTTTCCAGGGAGCATGCAATGGCCTCAATCCTAAATGCAGGATGTGTCTCCAAGTGAGACAGTTATGAAGAGTTTAAAATCCTTTAAAAGGAAACATGGAGGCAAAAGTTATCAGTTCACTAATGGTTTGGGATTAATTGTCTTTTTCTGACAACTTCTGAAGGAGGATGGAGGAACCGCAAAGTTAATGAGTTTTGTTTCAACATTCTTTACCCTGAAAGTCCTGGCTTTACATTTTAAAATTGCATTTTACTTCAGAATTGAAGTAAACGTAACAAGAGTATTTTAAAGTACAGAAAGGAACACAAAAAGAATAAAAGTCTCCCTGTAAGTCTAGCTGTACTATTTCATTGACAAAAATACCATTTTCCTTCTTTTATTTATTTGAGAAAAATCTCCAAATGTGCTCTTTTCACAGTGAACCAAAATTATTTTCTCCATGTTTCCAAATTGGACTATCAAACCCAGACACCAGGGTTCATCCCATTCTGAATTTATCAAGCTGTTAGATGGAGTGAGGTCTCGAGCTGCAGTCTCAGTCCTAGCACTGTACTTCTAAATCCAAACAGTAATAATCTGCAGTGAAAAATCAATTTCTAACCCCCAGGTTAGGGAGAGCCCCTGTTGCATATGGGCCCTTTGGCAGTCGGGGTCTGCAGACAACCTCCATAAGGCTGGAGACCTCACTATGGAGCACCTCAGAGAGCAGGTCCAGGGTGTTTCTGTGCAATTAAAATAAGGAAATGAGTAGCCACAAGGCCAGACACCCCACCACATCCCTCCTGGGGACAATCCCACTCTACCACTGTGTACGCTACAAACAGCACATGCCAAGGGGACCAAACTTCTTGTGGGTCCAAGAAGAAGAAGTCCAAGGCCACAACAGAACATCAGTCACTGCCCACAGTGTTGTCAGAGCAAATAACAGCTCTTGGGGTAAAGGACCGCTCTGGTGGCATTTATGGCTCTTTCATCACCTTACTGCCACTTTCAGCACCACACAGTGAGATGGCACACTTTGGACTCCACCATGCATCCAATTTTCTTCATCACTTTCTTCCTTAGGTGCATCCATTGCTGAGCCGGCAACGTGCGCTCAGAGCCCAGAGGCCAATAACCGTGTCCTGGCTGCACCCAGAGCAGCGTGGGCAGCAGGTGGAGGGAGGGGATTCTGCCCCTCTGCTCCGCTCTCATAAGGTCCCACCTGGAATACTGCATCCAGTTCTGGAGCCTCCAACACAAGAGAGACATGGACCTGTTAGAACGAGTCCAGAGGAGGCCACGAGAGTGATGTGAGGGCTGGAGCAGCTCTGCTGTGAGGACAGGCTGAGAGAGTTGGGGCTGTTCAGCCTGGAGAAGAGAAGGCTCCAGGGAGATCTTATAGCGGCCTCCCAGTACCTGAAGGGGCTACAAGAAAGATGGGGAAGGACTTTTCATAAGGGCAGTTAATGACAAAACAAGGGGAAATGGGTTTAAGCTGAAAAAGGGGAGGTTTAGATTAGATATTAGGAAGAAATTCTTCACTGTGAGAGTGGTCA
>NW_010329695.1:54638-72496 GCF_000700745.2 Antrostomus carolinensis
TAGTGGAAGGTGTCCCTGCTGCTGGCAGGGGGGTTGGGACTGGATGAGCTTTAAGGTCCCTTTCAACCCAAACCATTCTATGATTCTATGATTCTACAAACTCTTCTCCAGGGACAGGAGCCGTCAACAAAAGTACCATCCACAACAACAAAGTGGTTGATGTGAAGAGATGGATGAGAAAAGCCATTTTATCTGGACTGCGCCAACTTTGTCTGTGAGTCCTCTGAATGCCACACTGATGCAGGAAGCATGTTTATATCTGCCATCTGCCACCAAGATCAACACAAGCTGTGGTACCGTAGAGCTGAAACAACTTTTCCACAATAGCTATAGCAACCTTTCGTTTCAACAACTGCTTAAAGAAATGATGCAGGCAAGGAGGAACCGGAACTGTTGTGGTCTTGTTCGCATTTGTGTTCTCAAACGTTATGTATGGGAAACAGCACAAACCCAGCGACTGCAGGAGATGAGGCAAATCCAGCTGTAAGTGAGCAGAAGAAATAATCTTTTTTCATCTTTTGCAGAGCAGTGGCTGGAGGTGCTGTACAAGATCTAGGCAGAGTTCAGGCTGGAGTAACATAGTCAGATGTGCTAGGGCTGGCTTTGGAAGCCATCGAAACAAAGAGCAGGGAAAACAAGACTTCACATTGCCCTGAAATGGGGAAGCAAGGCTGGGTGGGATGGCCAGCAGCAGAGACAGGAACTGAGTGCAGACTCTGCCACTGTCTCTGTGTTTGCTACAGGAGACCTAGAAACTATCTTCAAAACCAAATTCATCAACTTCCTGTGCCACAAGCTGCAAGTGCAGTTTCCAGAAGAGCTGTAGTACATCCCCCATGTGAGTATCTATCAAGATAGTGAGTGTCTATCAAGCCACACTCTTGCTGCAGTGGGGACTGGGACCCTGTGTCCCACCATTTGCCTCCCCTCTGAATTTAAAATACTGTCTGGAGTCTGAGTTGGAAGAACACACGTGTCATATTTTCTCCTTGCCTGTCTGATATCAGATTGTTCAATAGCTACATGAGTGATTTTGCTGTAGCTGCACTAGGGTTAAACTGCTGTTAGAGGTTGTGTCATGTGCCTTTTTTTTTCTGAACTATGTGCAGCTTGACTGATCTCCAAATAATTTATCTTCATTCATGTGACGGCTACTCCTTTTTTTTCTTCCCTCACTCAGTTCTTTCTGCAAGACGAGCTTGAAGCCATAATGAGCAGGGTCAATGGGGAGGGTGACACGCTGCTCCAGCAGTGCGTTGGGGTGCTGTGAGGTTTTCTGACAGCCGTGCACACAAGCAGGTGACACCCAGCACTTTGAAGGCAAATAACACTGGGTATAAATGTTGTAGTTTCAGTCCTTCACCCTTTCTTCTTTTAATTTAAAAAATGGTTGTTTTGGCAGGGTAGGATGAAGTGAGGAGTGTTTTTAGTTCCCACTTGGTTTCCTTTCAAAACATTTCATCTTTTTTGTCCTGCTGCCTCCTTCTCCCCGTCTTATTTGTGCAACAGAGATGTTCCAGGAGGACAAGAGAGTAGCATGGGGTATGCTGAACATCTCAGGTCAGCCATAACCTGGTGAAGGTGCAATGAATCACTGCTCTGTACCAACAAAAGTCACATCTACAGGTGAGGACTGGACATGGGGAACGTCCCAGAGATGAGACTCTGCTCTTTGAGTTAAAGAGCTGACAAAGAGAAGAGCTCGGCTGTGACAGAGGCCAGACCAAGCTACAGTCATGCTGCTTTCTAAAACCTCCTTTGCCTCTAATCAGGGACTAATAGAGAATGAATTACAGATCTTCTGCCCATTCTGTATGCTCAGAAGCAACTTTCTGGCCTTGTCTTGAAGCTAATGTCAAATAACTTGAACTTCTTCCTGCCTGGGAGGAGCTGATGACCAGAAGGACAAATTCCTCCATGCTTTCTTTGAGTCACCTGCAAGTCACCTCACAACACCCACTGGAGCTTTGCTAATCACACAACTGTATCCCCTTCTCATTCCCCTCCTTCTTCTTCCCCGTTCGTTTGAGAATGCCCACAATTTATTTCAACTGTCTATAGAGAGATCAGCAGAGAGACAAACCTAATTTATAGGAGAACAAGACATCCCCACAAAGCCTGAGAGCTGGTGTTTGATGGCATTACTATCACCCAGCATCACTATGATTCATCACTAGGACCCACAGCAATAATTTATACTGATACAAACCAACAGTATTGATGTAGCAAATCATCCAAGTCACTGCTGAGTTATAAATCCTCTTTTCTTCCCCCCCCCACTCTGCGCAGCTGCAGCTACATGATCAAAAAAAGTGGAGAAGAGGGATGGAAAAAAGACAACCTTCTCCAAAAATCAAACTGTTTCCAAGGGGTTCTGTATAAAAGAAACCCACTGTGATGATGCAGTAGGTACAGACATGCTGGGACCTGTGGAGACTTGGGGAGTTAGAGGCTCTGGTGTTGCAGTGACGGTCACTCTGTCAGGTGCCAGCAGCAGTAGCAGAGTTGAAGAGCTGAAGGCTCAGGCTGCTCCTGTCCATTCCCCATATCCTTTCCTGGGTCAGTGCTGGTCTTCAAGAGCATCTCTGGTTCCTTAGTCTAAACCCAACTTGCATGTTAGTTGCTAATGCTCCCTGGCATCTCATGCCCTACATTGATCTTGTACATTGTGTACTTTGTACGTATCTTCTGGTAATCACTCTTCTGATTTTGCAATGATGCACCACAACATTTCAGAGAGTCACCCCAAACCTTCCTAACCACCAGCTGGTCACTGCACAAGGGGTGGTTGAACAGCACAAGAGCTGTCATTTAGAGACATGGGGATGCTTCCTACCCAGGCAACCCTGGCACTAGGGACCACCAACGTGGGCAGAAGGAGAGCAGAGCAAGAATCCAGCTGTGGCTCTGCAGGATCCTCTCCAAAACTGTGGTGAGATCCCACGGTGAGTTCATGTTGCCTGTGATCTGTCAGGTGAAGGGTGAAGCCAAATTATGCCCTGGCAGAGCAAAAAGGGACACATGCAGGGGGCTTTGACTGCAATATGAGATTTTGGATGTCATTAAAATATCAGGGGAGTTATTTCTGCTAAGTCCTTGCCTGTGAATGTGCTTAAGACACCCTGTGGGTGATGGGCAAATCTGTTTTAAAGATAGTCCTATGACTTCTGCTTTTGCCATTTTGCAAAGAAAAGCAGTTTCTCTTGCTTGCCCTCAGTGGACCTTTGAACCTCTTCTGCAAACTCTTCCCCGTGAGCACTGTGAGGGCTCACTCCAAGGCTCTCTGCCTTTTGTTGTTCAAAACTCACCTGGTGTCTTCAACAGACCCACAAAATATTTTTGAATTAACAGATCTTTCATACGATGTCACTGGTAATTAAGTTTTCCCTGTTTGCTACCAGCACCAAGAGATGATGTCTCAATTCTCTCCCATCACGTACTGGTGCAAACCAGGAATCTCTGTTGTTACTGGCATAATGGTGAAACATTTATGAGAAAAATGTGCCCCATTTCAAAGCGTTTGCTGACTTCTGAGAAAGACAAAGGAGGTTTTTTTTATGATTCACTCTCCCAGCTAGGAAAAAATAATTCATTTTCTGCATCTCCGTTTCACCACTGATAACAGATAGCTCATGTCTCACGGCAGGCTTGTAGCCCTCTTGGGAAAATGTGTTGTAGTTCCCTGTCTTGTGTTTCCCTCTTTTGCACGGACCTCTTCAGATCTTGGCTATACTTCCTACGAGGCTCTAATTTCTAAACAGCTCATGACCATCCCTCTGTGATTGCTCTATGTGTTTAATGGGTTGTTAGAAATTGCTTGTACTCTGCAAATTCTCAGCTTTCATATATTTCAAATTTTGTGTCTTGGGGTCATGAGAATGAACAAGAAATGCAGCAATTCCTTTTTCTTTAAAGCAGTGTGATTATAAGCTTTGAGCTTGTAGCAAAAAGCCAAGTATCTTGCTCAGGGTGTAATCTAGATGCTCAAAAAGCAGAAGGCAAAAGAGATAATAAAATTGCATAACTCTTTTAACCAATCTCATAATATTTTTGAGGTCCCCAAATGATTAAAATGCACCATGGAAACACCACTACAGCACCTGGTTTTCAAGTAATGCCAGGGGGAAGATACTGGCACTTACACTGCATGAAGATGAGATGTAGACCCAAGTTTCTCTGCTCTCCTGCTCTGGGCTGGCACGGGACCATCTCCTGCCCCAAACCAGGATGGTGCAGAGATGCTGAACTGTGCCCAAGCACAACCAACTCCCTCTCTCACTGCCTCCAGCAACCCCCAGTGCTGCTGTGCTGACTCCTGGCATCTTTATGATGACATCCTGTCATTCATGGAATGCTTTCCCTCTAACTTACTATCCAAAAAACCAACTAAGCTGATCTACAGATTTCTTTGCCTTTCATTTCATGAGTTGAATTCTCCACCGATGTACACAGGCATGGCATTGTGGAAGTCATAACCATGAAACCAGCACATCAGATTGCTGTCTTGGCTTCGTGTGAGTGAGGAGGGGCCTATGGTGCAGTGAAACTCATAGAATAGAATCATAAAATCAAATGATTCTACGATTCTGTTCTATGACTCTCACTGCACCAAAAGCCCATGAGGTCTTTTCCAACCATGAGCATTTGCTCAGGCAGCTTGGATTCCTCCTGCTGCCCCAGGAAAGCAGACTGGTGCTGCAGGAGGACCATGGCATGTCCTTCCCATGCGTGGCACAGCTGCCATGCCCAGCACATCTTTGCAGGCTACATCTCCCCTCACTCCACTTCTCCTGTGCAGGGAGGGGGTTAAGAGCCCCTATTAACCGTTAACCACCCTGCAGGCTCTCAACCCATGACTGTGCACACAGAGTGCAACATATGGGACTATTTTAAGTGCCTCTGCTGTGCAAGAAACCACATCCTCTGTATGACTTAAAGCCACCTGAAAGCACCTCTGTGCAACCAGGTGGAGAGGAAAAACCGTCCCTCCAGGCTCTGCTGGCTCTGCTCACTGCCATCTGCTCCCACCCTCCAGCAGTTCCACCAGTTGCCTGGCAGCTGAACATGACCACACATCTAAACAGAAACCAAAATGCTGCATATAGTGTCCAACTGGCTGGAGAGGGAGAAATGAGACAGCTTTGCCCACCTGTCCTTTGCTTGCCTGGAGCCCAAACCCCTGTTCCCTCCATAACTTCAGGACTCCCACAGTTTCTATTGCCAATGTCATGCCCAGTTTCTAACCAACAGGTCCAGGTAGCCATGCTGAACCCTGGCCAAGCTACACATCCTACACAGGTAAGAGCTCCTGGTTTAAGCTGCAAGGAGATAACAGGAAGCTGAGTGAGTTTCCATGAGCTCCAGTTGGTAGAGCCAGGGAAAAAGTAGTTTAAAAACCTTCCCAGTACAATTTTATTTTTGCCTCCCCCCACCCTGCCACCTTCTCCTCTGTCCTGGTTTTTAGAGAAATTATCACATCCTCTTTTGTCCATCCCTCTTAAATCATTGTTTTTTTCTCTTTTGGGAACACAGAAAAGTCAACAGTCATGAAACTTTGTGATCTGCAATGATGACACCTTCTGCAAAGATTTCACCTCCTCCTCTCTTTTCTTGCCTCCCTCTCCCTGTCCCCCCTTTCAGTCCTGTAACTTACCATGTGGAAGATCCCTAGAGCCACTGTTGTTGTCTTGATGTTGAAGCAGCAACATTTGGGGGGCTCAGTGGTCGCTTGGGCAGGCATTTTTCTGATCCTTCTGCACAGCTGTGAGCTAATAAGGTTGAATTTGCAGCAGCCGCCCCACTGAAAAGCAAAGTGAGCAGTTGGGCAGCTCAACTTCCTTCCTGCTCTATAAATGTGTTAAGTCATCTACAAAGTCACATGAGGTCTTTGGTTTCTCAGTAATAAAGAAAGCAAAATTGTGTTGCTTTTCTAACAGATCTTGAATTACTTGCACATCCCAGATGGTGAATATAAGCACAAGTGCTGCATCAAGCAGGTGGTGTCCAGCAAGTGAGGTACATGGGGAGAGAAGGGATCTGAACTGGGGTGCAGCTTTGTCCTACAAAACAAAACAGAAACAAAAGCAGGGGTCCAAGAATTTCACTTTAAACTTGACCTGCTGTTTTTGTAGTGAAACAGCCAAGTTCCTCGGTTTGAAATGGCTCGTTCCTTGCCAGAAAAGTCACCGTTCATTGGAAGTGCTCCTGGCAGCCGATGCTTGAGCAGCTCTGGTCTCTGGGACCAAAATGATGATGGGACTCCAAGGATCAGGGTTGTTGGCCAAGGGATCTGTAGATTTGCTGCTGGTTCCTGTGGCAGCTGATGTGATTTATGTTAGTCAGCTCCTGGAAAAGAAAAACAACAGAGAGATCTGAGCCTGGTGACTTAGCTACTGTAGACATCAGAGTGTCTACCCTTGCTTGAACCTGTTAAAATGTGCTCTATATATTTATCATCATTCTCATTAAAAAAAAATCTTTTATTTTCTTTTCTCTTTTCTTTTCTTTTCTTTTCTTTTCTTTTCTTTTCTTTTCTTTTCTTTTCTTTTCTTTTCTTTTCTTTTCTTTTCTTTTCTTTTCTTTTCTTTTCTTTTCTTTTTCTATTTTCTTTTCTTCTATTTTCTTTTCTTTTCTTCTATATTCTTCTTTCCTCACCCTATAGGACAGAAAAGTCATGCTTTAGACTTTCTGTGGGGCAAATTGACCTGAGTTTCTGGCTTCCTGGCAAAGGTCTGGTATGCCACAGCAGGGTGACAGCTCTCCAGCAGGTAAATGCAGGTAAATGTAATGAGACAGGTGGGGACACTCAAACAAGCTCTCAGAGGACTTGCGTGCCAACATGCCTGGTTTCAGCATCCCAAATATACCCACTGAGTTGATCATTTTGTGCTTCCAGGAGCATTCCTAGCCAGCATATCATACACTTATCACTTAAATCACATGGTCTATAATAGATTGCCCATGTCTTTATGACCAGGGCTCCCCTGCAGAGCTGGGGATCTCTGCAGCACAAAGACATTTCAGGGCAGGGCAGGGTCAGCACAGTTGGGTCCTGTTGTGCATTCCCATAGTTTTATTTGGAATCTTACCAAATCTGACAGTTTATTACTCCAGTTCCAGGGTTTGAAGTCACATGGTTCTCTCATTTTTATTTTTATTTTTTCCCTTTAAGGGTGCTTCTGTGTTTTTCAGTCTTGCATTTGTGGGAAACTTTACAAATAAGAGCTGAACCCAGCTGAACGGAAGAAGAAAAGGGAAAGGATTCTATTTTATTTTTTTTCTTCACTATTTGGTGATTACACTGCATTCTAGCCAACCTCATGACAAGCTGGGGAAGAAGATGGACTCATCTTCTTCAAAAACCTGATGACAACAGTGCAACTCCTGCCTTGTGGTTGGCAGGAGGATGAAAGCAGCCTTGGGGTACCCCTGGGGACCAGCTCTGAGTCAGAGCTCACGCTGCCATGGATACCTTGTGCTCTCCACCATCCCCTGGCTTGAGAGAAATGCAGAAAAAAATACACAAAAAGGCTGAGTATCCTGGGAAAGACTGGAAGATGAGCTGGTTTTACGACAGCTCTAGGTGACTCAGCCCAAGGCTGCATGGTTAGTTTGTGTGTTTTATTTCAGTCCAAGTCCGTGGCTTCAGCCCCAGTTGAACATTTCCTTGCAAACCCAACTGAGCCCACAGTTGGGGGCCCTCAGTATGCTGAGCCCATAATGATTCAAGCTCACCAAGACTGGAAGAGATCTGCTTTCCTTCTACACAGCTTTCCATCCAGGAGCCTCTGCGGGCTCCACAGAGGTGGGCAGGCATCATCATCCCTTTTCTACAGATGGGAAATTGAGAAATATGTGCAGAAATGCCCCAGTTTGTGGCCACAGTGCTGGCCAGAAGAGAGCTGGGAAGGTAACTGGTGCCTGTGGATTCACAGGGTGCTCAGTTTATGAGGAGAGACTTCATTGCAAGAAAAATATGAATTTTATAGACACTGAAACGATAGCATTGGCAGAAGATGGCATCACTGTGAGTTATATTTCTGCAATCCACTCAAAACCTGCCTGGCTTCTGAACAGCTCCAGAATTCACAGATACATTTTTTACACAGAGTAAATTTGAAGTATGTTTGATTTCACTCCTCCCCATATGAGTTTTTCAAGATTCCACCTCTTTTTAGGATGGGAAGTAAATTCTACAGAGTGTAGTTATGAGTCTCCTGTCACAAAAGACCTCCTGCAGCTTCTTGCTTTCCCATGCAAAGGCAAATACATGGAAGCAGCTGGGAAATGCTCCTTCCAGAGAGTATTTTTATTTCCAGAAATAAAGATTTTGTCATGTATCATCACAGCGCTAAAGGGTTTGGGCTGTAGCCCCCCAAATGTGATCTCCTAATTGTTTTAAAGCCACATATTTCTATCAATCTTTCTTTAAGTTTGATGGTAAATATTTTCAAAGCTCTTTAAACCACTGTGGGGGTTCATCTTCCTTTGCTTCAAGTGTCATTGCTGTAGGGTTGTGGTTTTGGGATTGGTTTTGGGGGGTTTTTTTGAACAAAACAGAAGAATAGCCACATCTTCTGGGAACATTTTGTGATCTCAGCACTGTTGATGGGTGTTTATTAACTTTGAGGAACTCAGTGCACCATTAGTCTTGCCTGTTGTTTTAATTTCCCCAATTTTAAGTGAGATTAGGGCTTATCCAGGAGTCAGGACCTTGTTGTCTGACCTGTGCAGTGACCTCCCTGCTACCTAGGACAGGGAACATTTCTGCCACTTTCCCCTTTACCTGTCCTGGGTTATGAGTGGAGCAGAGCAGGGTGGTGCCCTGATGTCTGCTCTGCCTTGGAGCCCTCACCCTGACCACAGCCTCTGCGATATTCATAGCTCTGTGAAAACTTTCCCTTCCTGTGGTCACAACTTCAGCTGAATGAGTGCAAGTGCCTAATATTAGTGCCCAAGCCTAAAAATTGTCTTCCTCCAAGACAGACAGCTCTGTCCCCTGTATATCTCCCTTGAGCACAACACCAGATGGCCACCAACCCTCCAGGCCTCCAGAGATGCTCAACGCTGAGACAGCAGGCACCCACAGTACCATTAATTTAAGTTTAGCCCATGAGGACACAGCAAGAAAGTCCCTTTACTAGAGATGCAATTTTTACTGGCAAAATAAGCTCTTTAGACAACACAACTTCTGCTCTTGTGGGGCAGAAACTGGAGCTCTGGAGATGGTGAGAGGCAAGTTTGCTTGAATATTATCTCTGACAGGAGTGTTTATTTTTTTTCCTCTTCCACACACAGTGGAGCAATGTTATGAATACACACTTACAGGGAGGGGTTTTTTTAAAATTCCAAGTAGTATCATGAATATAGACTTTACTCCAGTGTTTAGAGCTCTTGCTTCCCAGCCTCCATGAAACCATCAGGTGGAGAGAGGAAGGAATGGGAGATAAATGATGAACAATTGCTTAAAATTTTAATGAACTTCAGACTAGGTTTAGACTAAATCCTACCACTTTGGGATCACTTTGGAATCAAATCAGGTCACTTTGGAATCAAATCACTTGTGACTAATAACTGGTAAAATTCTGACATCACTGGTGGTTGTCACTATTATGTATAACATGTTTTTCAGGCTAAGAATGAGGTTGTTTTACCCCATTTTTCAGCATAGCCTTTAACTACTATTAAAAAAACATAATCCAGCTGCAAAGATTTGCTGGAGGATCCATAGTACAACATGAAATTGAAATCTCTTCACACACAGGGAAAGCACAAAGCCATAGATGAAGACTGAAGGCAGCACAAGTGTCAAGCCTTGCGTCTATCAGCACCTCTGGGGCAACTAGAGCTACACCAAACCACAACAATATCTGGAACATCTTTGGGGAAATAGGGTTAAAAATAATATAGGGATTTACAAATTGATCTGTTTAAGCATCTTTCATTTACAAATCAGTTGCAAATACAGGCTTTGCTTTTCCTTCTCCACATGAAATGTGTTTTCTTTGGGGATTGCCTCCCCTCAAAGCCATTTTGTGGGCCCAGCTGAATGAAGGTGCAGGAGGATCAAGTATTTCCTGGTAATATGAAAAGCTGGTTCATAATTTGAACCTGACTTTGCTTGCAAAGTGTACTTTCCCTTTGCAATCCCCCCTCTCCTTTTAGAGGCAGACAGAGGCTTGCTTGTGTGTTTGAGCATACCATGCCCAAACTTAGCTCCCAATGTGCAAAAACAAATAGAAAGTGTGGCCCAGGCTGGGCCATTGGCTTCAAATAGTCCTGAATGCCACTGCAGAATTGGCTTCCAGCATTATCCTGAGTGGCCCCTTTCAGTGGTCTGCATACCAACATCTCCAGACACCCAGACCATTGCTGAAAGATCAGCCTTGTAGGAAGTCGGTCTGCTCTAAGGAACACAGCCTTGTTTTTTTTATGGAGCTATGGACATATATTTTATATGCTTTGCAGAGCCTTGCCCCTGCCTCCTTCCTGGAAGCAATCCCAGGTGGGACCTCTCATTTGAGGGGGTCTCAATCCTTTGGCTAGATTCACAACTGGCTGCTGTGGGAAAACATCTCCCATCAAGCCATCTCCTTCAGAGAGAGCACGAGGAGAAGCTGAAATGAGCCATGTGCCACTCTCCTTTGCACCCATGGCAGCAAATTTCTTCCCGGGTTTGGGTGTGCTGCTCCTCGATGAGAGTGGAGCTGAACTGGAGTGTAGGACTGAGAAGAAGCCACTGAGAAGAAACCAGAGCTACCAATTCACCTGCATTGCTCACAAGGGTATTCACACAGCTGTCCATTCCCTGTTGAAATCTTTCTGCCTGGTTCAACCACCGTTTCAGGTGTGCACTGCTCTCTATAAGAACAATTACGGAAAAAAATAAAATGAGAATCCTGAGAGCAAGAGGTGGGGTTAGGAAGACAAAGCTTTGAGTCTAAAATGCCTGTGCTGACTTCACAGATGAGGAAACAAAAGTAGAAGGAAATTAAGAAGCTTTTCCCAGAGAAACAACCAACCTACAACAGAGCTGACTTTTACTTAAGCTTCCTGCACACAAACCCCTAACACCCTCCCTGTAACAGCCTCCCAGTTTCCGTGCAGCCCTGATCCTGCATAGTTTTGGGTCTGGCCTTAGCCAGAGGGAAATGTTTCTTCTGTCCTTCCTAATTGGCTTCCTCCAAAGCATTGCTTCATGCATTTGCACTTTAGAAGAAGCCAAACAACAATGTGAGAGCCTTAATGAGAGAAGTGCTGAATGCCAGCAGAGCAATAAATCTTTGGCAGAGGTTGGCATTGGGTCTGCTACCGCAAATTCCTGTTGCAAACCAGTTGGGTTCAGGCATCTGCTGCCGCCAGGAAAAAGGGAGAGTTTGGTTAAGTGGCTGACAAATGGCTTCTGCTTGTAGAATCTACTAATTAAATGAAATGCCTTTTCCTTTCAGATCGATTTGCACAAGGAGGTTTGTAAAAATGCAGCTAGCAAAGGATGCAGCAGAAGCGAGAAGATGTGCAGCTGCTGGATCTTTGCTGTGTCTTGCCAAATTGCAGATGAAAGCATTGGGGGAGGCAGAGGAGCACTTAGAGCTTTCTCCAGAAGTCAGAGGGTCATGAAAATTTGCACCTGCTTGGGAGCTGTGACCAGAGTTCTTGTCTCCTGGAGTCCTACCTTAGACTGAGGTGAATGGTGCCGCTAGGCAAAAATACTCCATGATCAGCACATTTTACAAGCCAGTGCTTTATTGACATCTCTGCCTGAGTCCCTTCAGCTGAACCCCACAGCAGCTCTGGTCTTGCAGAGGATGTTTTCTACTCTCTAGGAGAAATTATTTGGGTTCCTCTGTTCCCTTTATAAAGCTTCTTGTCTCCAAACAGTGGTGAAAAGGTGAAACCTTGCATTTAGAAACAGTTACAGTATAACACGTGAATTATATCACTATGATTTTAAAAAATACTTTCAAATATGTTTTTAACCAAGGTGAAAAACAATACCCCTCAGAAGTTTAGCCCATTTAGGCTTTTCTACCTATATCTTATTGAGCAGACTCTATTTCTTCAGGGATATTTGGGGAACAAGTATTTGTGCAAGTGAGTACCATGGAGATGTGTCTGTGGATGGGTTATTGGAAGCAGCATAGCTGGATTTCATAACACTCCCAAGTCTCACTCCTCCAGGATCTGTGAGTCATGCTGACCTGTCTCTCTGCAGGGTCTCCAGCCCATGTCTGCTTTGTGCAAACCCTTGCTAAGCCCAGAAACAAAGGTTTTCGACCTGACAGGTTTTTAGACCTGATGATGATATCCAGCCAAAGGTATTTGCAAGTGTCAGATATTATTAGTTTAGAAGTAAGAAAACTAGAAAGCCCTCCCCATAGTCCTGTGAAGCTAGAAGCTCTCTAAGGGCTCAGAAGACAAAATGATCATTTTGCTTATTCTGAGTGACAAGAGCAATCGATTCATTAACGTGACTTTCATCCATCAGTTCATTATGTTTTATGTCTACACTGATGTGTGTTTTGCCATTTGCTACTTTTTTTTATCGCTATTATGTGACGTGTCTGATTCATTGCACTAGGATTTATATCTGCCCTGGTACCTGCTTTATTCTTTCATTATATTTTAGATCAGATTTGCTATGCTTGATTTCCATACCACCCCTCACTAGACACATCTTACTCTATTTTATACATTACTTTACATGTCTTCTTCTTTACTCAGACATAAAGAACAATAATCTTGAGTATATTCAAGTGCTCACAGAGGTGAAGACTATTGTTTTCATTCAGCTAGATAAAGGAAGCTGCTGTCTTAGCTTTTACTCGCGAAGTTTCACAAGAACCAGACTGTCCTTTGGTTTTAAATAAGGCAGCAGTTTCATCGAAATAGTCATCCAACAAGACTAATTAATAAACCACTATTTCTGTTCAATTGTTATTTGTATGAATGATTAATCGAGCGATCCCTCCTACCTTGACCTAACCTTAGAAAATTAAATATGGGATTCAACTCCCCATTAGGACACTTAAATTTAGGTGTCTGTTGTGCGCCACGTGTCTAAATTGCCAGCACGTTTTGTGAAGATCTGGCCCAATGGTGGGAGCTGGCAGCTGGTTAGGTCACTTTAGAGCAGATGCTCATAAGGGAGCAGCTCCATCTCCCTCTTGGCTCTAAGGGAGCCAAGCAATCTCCTTTGCTTCTCCTAACAGCTTCCACCAACAGCACACAGAGGTATTCCCATGTAACACCAAAATGCTGCTCCTTAACCTGGAGCTAAATCAGTCTGGGTGTCCAATCTGAGGTACGTGGTGTGATTTCCTCTCCTAAATGCAGGAGCCTGGGTGAACAACTTGGACTAGATACCTTGCTCGTAAATAACTCATTAATAGAGAGGAATCCCTTTTGCAATGGCACCTGGAGCTGTGTCCACATCATTGAGCAAACCATGACCCAGATTGTCTCTGAAATGGAAAGGACAGTTGGGGAACACAAGGACTTTGAGTTGTGTCCCACAACACCTCTGCCTCAGAGCTCCTGCAGCTTTAGGAGGCTCTGCTTGAGAGGTGGCTGAGACATGGAGGATCCACCTACGTGCAGACACAAACAGCAGCAATGTGCTGCTGGAACAACATGTCTCCAGACTCCTGCAGCATCAGCACACATATTTGTGAATGTCCACTGGACTCCAAAAGACTGAGGGTGCTGGTAAGTGCTGGTCCTCTTCCAGCACAGAGGCCAACCCAGGATCAGGTCAGGCCAGGAGAGAGAGGCACAGTCCACAAGAGGAGTTCACATCCAGAGCCAAACTCACCTTATATGAGGGCAAATGAGAGTCCTGTTCCACAGTTCAGACCTGGACCCTGCCCACTGCAAACCACGGGAGATTTGCCCAATTAGTGGCTTGCTGCTTGCCACAACAGGAAAACAACATATTTCTGGAACTTAGTCACCATATAAAAATGTTATCCCTGTTGCCTTCTCCACCCCCAAGTTTGTTCATAACCTGCCCTTCTTACTGCCTGTCAGCATCTGCAATTAGATGCCTGTAGTGATATTTTTGTCCCTAGGCCTGTTTTGCTCAGGAAACAAACAAACAAAGAAGCAAAACAATGGATTATTTAGCTGCGAAAGGGAACAAGACTGCCTGCTGCTACATTTGCAAACCCCTAAAGATTTATTAGGAGACACCAAAAAAGGTGAGTGTTTTCTGCACAAAGCTTGGCAGAACATACTGTATGAATAACTGAATGACCTTGCAAATATTTACACGTACATAGGAGACTGTATGGAGGCTGCTTCTGCTCCTGCACCCACTCTCAAGCTTTCCACCCAAATTCACTTGCAGCAGATAGACAAAAGCTGAATATGTTTTTTTTTAACAAACTAGCCATGGACAACAACAATAGCTGAAAAATGTAGGAAAACATGGACAATTTGCACAACAGAGTGAAGTCTCTTCAGTGCCGTGAAAGTCATAGAAACATAGAATCCCAGACTGGTTTGGGTTGGAAGGGACCTTAAAGCTCATCCAGTCCCAACCCCCCTGCCAGCAGCAGGGACACCTTCCACTAGACCAGGTTGCTCAAAGCCTCATCCAGCCTGGCCTTAAACACTTCCAGGGAGGGGGCATCTACAACTTCCTTGGACAACCTGTTCCAGTGTCTGAAATCAATTGAAGTCTAAGCTGAGCCCAGGAAAGCAGAGAGCTCCTAGGAGTCAGTCATGCTGATGAAGTTGTAGGGAAGAAGGGCAAGTTTGGACCATAAGGCTCCTGTTGGTTTGGTTGGAAAGAAACATTTGCTGTGTTAAACATGAGCATCTGCATAAAATTTAACTGCTCATAGTTCCAGGTTAAGGGACTGCTGCCTATGGCACAATATGCACTTCTGAAAGTCAACAGAAAGGTTATCAAAGGAAACTCTTGAGACAAGGTGAGGGAAGGGACAAGCCTCGATCAGGAGCCGTGTGTTGCTGGCACTGGGATGCTGTACTAGTGCTGTCCTCAAGATAGGTGGCCTGACCCCAAAACTACCTTGCAAAAAAGCAGGATGGGGAGAAGATGCACATAACCATTGCTGATGCACTGAAAATCCCAGGTCTGTTTTGGAACATCACCACTTCAAGGGATTTCCTAGTTTTGACTCCTCAGATCATTTTCTTGGATAAACACTCTGATTAAAATTAAATTACCTCTGAAATGAGCAACCTCACAGTAAATAATTGTGACATTCTTGGCCTTTGGTATAATTTCTGCTCTTTAGCCATAAGAACAAGCCTTTGCC
Organism: Antrostomus carolinensis; assembly: GCF_000700745.2. Lineage (NCBI taxonomy): Eukaryota > Metazoa > Chordata > Aves > Caprimulgiformes > Caprimulgidae > Antrostomus > Antrostomus carolinensis. The sequence continues at coordinate 69,920 of NW_010329695.1, forward strand.
TGGCAGGAAGGTGATGCAAGCCATTCCTTCCCCACAAGCATGCATGGAGGTGAAAGGCACCAGACGTATCTCTCAAACCTACACACTGAGCATTCAACCCAAGCTGGTCCTCCTGGAGCATGTTCCTGTGAGTGGGAGAAAGTTGTCCTGCCAAAATGCTCAGATGTCCCATGGCAGAGGAGGATCTCGTCTGGTGCCAGGCAGGGATCAACAGGACTGACAGCCAGACCCTCTACTCACCCCAGGGCATGTAGGAGACTAGAGGCCACGGTGCTTTGGCACAAAAGATTTAGCAATACTAGAATTAAAGAGTATGTTTGCATGGTGCAGCTAGTGTTCCCCGTGGAAAGAGCTTCAGGAGATGGAGAGATGGCAGAGAGGGCAGTGGGGTGGGGGGATTTTGTTATGCAGGGAGTGGGGCAGAGCAGGAGGAGACCTTGCCAATCCATCCTTGCACTATCACCACTCTCATCTCCCAGGAAACAGAAATAACGACTTGGTGGCTATCGTGCAGTTCGCTGAAGCAACGATACCTTCCCGTTTTTCTCAGAAAGCTCCATGTGAAGACATTTCTCCAAGTCTGTGAGAACCCTGTTCTTCCTCATCTGGTCTGGGCATGCCTGACTCCAGATCCTGCTCATACCAGCCCTGCAGTCTGCTCTCAGATGGAAACCCCACAGCAGGTCATGAACCACTCTCAGAGGTACCCAGGAAATTGCAGCTTCTGGGTGTTTTTTTCAGCAAAAGTCCATCTCAGCTCCACAACTTCTTCTGAAGCTTCAAACATCTGCCTCAGTCACAGGCAAAGCAGGGTGTGCTGGGCAGTTCAGGGTTGGGATTTGGCATGTCTGGGTCATATCTCAGCTGTGTCCTGACCACCCGATGTCCTTGAGCAAGTGACTGCTCTCCTCAGTCTCCTGTCTGTGCCTGGGAGCCCATGAGCTTTGCAGAGCCGTTGTGTCTCCAGCACAGCAGTGGCCTCTTGATGTCACCGTAGTACAACTGATCAGTTTGTTGGCTCAAATGTCTTTGGATCAGGCTGGGAGCATTTTCAAGACAGTAGAGAGAAATCTTTCCAGTGTTTTTCAACCATTCTTGAAAGGAAGCATCAATCTCACTGGGTTGCAAATGGTCTTTTCTTGTGACTGTCCTCAGTACCATTGAGCTGAAAATATGGCTGCAGTTTTTGTGCATAAATCACACAAACATTCATCTTTTCTGCCCAAATGAGAACAATCCATTTTCTCCATGTATGTCCACTATAACTGTCTGTAGAGACAGACTCTCTTGTGCAGGTGCTTCATCTGTAGCTTTAGCAGAGGAAAAGAACTCTCTGTCATGGGTACAAAAAGTTGAACCCTGAACCAAACTTTTGAAACTTAAAACTCAGATGAGGATCAGCTGGAACCCTACACAAATGTATTAAAACTTTGCAGAGTTTTTTTTTTTAAATCCTCCACCCACAAATTTTAATATAAAAATGGGAACATTTTGTTTTGCCATTTCATAGAATCCTAGAATCATAGACTGGTTTGGGTTAGAAGGGACCCTCAAAGGTCATCTAGTCCAACCCCCCTGCAGTGAGCAGGGACATCTTTACTAGAGCTCGTTGCTCAGAGCCCCATCAAGCCTGATCCTGAATATCTCCAGGGGTGGGGCCTGAAACATTTCACCTTCTCTGGTAGAGAAAACATTTGACCTCAAAATATGTTTCTGTGTTATATATGGTAAAAAATCCCCTGTAGCAATCAAATCAAAATGTTTCACTTGACTAAATTTTGACAGTCTTATTTTTCAAGACACCACATTTTTGAATACTTTCCTTTCATTGTGGCGTTTTTTGTTTTGTTTTGTTTTGTTTTTTTCTTCCTTCCAAATTTCAGAACTGCCTAAGGACCAAAAACACAGTTATTCACAGATGTACTGCAATTAGCTAGAGCTTCTCTGTATCTCTTAAGAATCCAATCAATGATTACTCAAGTGAACTACAGAGGCCTTGCAGGAATTTAAGTAGGGTAGAGTCCTTAAGCTGATTTTCTGCGTAGAGATTAATTTCATCCTGGTTAGAAGCAAATGGAACATATCCTGCTGTCTCTGTCCCCTTGTGACTGTCCTTATTAAGGGTCTAAGCTTAAAATTCGTGGTCAGACCAGGCTCCCACTGAGTTAATGAGGTCTTTGAATAAGATTTTATATTGCTTTGGAATAGAGTGCTTTGAGCTCTGTGGTTTGCACAGAGTCCTTCTTTGTTCTCTTTGCAGATGACCCTCACCTTGAACTGCACCCTTTTGTCACCCTGTAACTCTGACATCAACATCCCACTGCAAAATCCTGCAAGGAAACTCAGTTTTAGTGAAATGGCTGAAAGTGTCACCCTCCCCGGGCTGGAGAGCACTGACTCTGCTAACTCGGTTCCACATCACTTAGAAAGATAAAGGCCACCCTGGAACTCGTTTCCAAAGGGAAGATGCTTTGCTGCTTGCAAAACTCTTAATTTGGGTGACACTATCTGACCCAGCAGTTGAGCAATTTTAATCTAATAGGGAGTTTTTCAGCAGAGTCAATAATTCTGTGGAAC
>NW_010329695.1:72524-78278 GCF_000700745.2 Antrostomus carolinensis
AGCTTTATCCATGAGATGTTAGTGCGTTCATCTAAAATATACATTATAAATATGGGAGAAAATATAATTTGGTGGTGAATCCTGGAGTCACCTGGAATCCTGGTCCTGTTCAGACAAACTCCAGCTGGAGCCCAGGTGAGCCTGTCAGCCTAGATAGGTATCTCAGCTAGAAAAGAGAAGTAGAAACAGAAATATACGCAATACTTCACTGGGGTTAAAACCCCCAACCATAATTATCACAGGGAGTTTCATCACCATGAGTGGAACGTATCATAATTTAAAAATTTTGATCAAAAATTCTTTAAAAGGCACAAAAGAAATTTCTGTGGTAGCTTTTCAATGTGGTTGTTGAACTGTAGTGCTGATGAGATATTTTTTAAGATTTCAGTGCAGGAAAAGGAGAAAAATAGCTGAAAATATTTAGCAATTACTGAAGCATTCTTCTCAAGCAACACAGCCTAAGAACAGAACAAAATACAAAGCAACCACTTCCTCTCCTTTCTACACTCCAAGAAAAAAATGATCTGAAGAGTTTTATATAACCCAGTAGGAGAAAAGAGCAGAGATTCCATTAAATTCACTGACAACTTCATCTATTTTATATGGATGCAGTTTGGATGGCCTAGTCATAGGTCTCAATGGGGAATTCCAATGACACACAGATATGTTCTTTACATATTCATTTGTTATTCCCACGGATTTTAAAAGTACTATGTGAGTAGCAGCTACATACGTTTGATAGTAGCTATAGAGGAACCTTATCAACTGGGAGTTTCTTTTGATCCTGGTAGCTGTCCAAAATGTTTATTTCCAAGTTTTCTTTTATGTCTTTGAATTTTAGCCCAGGAATCTCAGAAGAATCTTGTTCTGGCAATACATCCTCTTTCAGGCCCCCTTTGGACCTAAGGAGGAGTGAGGATTTAACCAACACTTAGCATCACAATCCAGCCTTTATGTCTGTTCCCTTTCCTGCTGGATACACTGAATGATGAGAAAAGTTTGGCAAACTTCTCTTTAGATTTTGGATAAAAACTATTGTGGGGAAAAAAGATTTTTTTTTCCTCTAAACCAGCTGTGTCATGTATAAAAGGGATCTTTTTTTTTTCATGGTTTGGAGAAAACTCCCTAAAATAATTCTCCTGCTGCCATCTATGCATCTGACTGGCTCTGTTTTGAGATAGCACCTCAGGATCCCTGGGCAAGGGCTTTTCTTGCCTGCATGGATCAACCCTTTGAGATCTGAGCCCACCAGACCATTTCTCTTCTGGCACTGGTTATATAGTGCAATACCTTTGGTGCATATTCATCATACCAGCACAGGGAACATCTGCTGAAAGCATCTGTCATCCTTACAAGTGTGTTACTGTGTGTGAATTATGGAGAGGGGCAGGGAGTGGACTGTGTGGTCCAGTGGTTGGGGTCATGGAGCCAGATTTTCCCAGCGTGAATCAGCAGCGACTCCACCAGCTCCAGCAAGGTGGAGAGGTGTAATGTGCAGCTTTCCTTGGAGGAAATCCTTATTTACACCTGTATGAGTCAGAGGAGCATCTGTTCTGTGAGCTCCACCTCTGCCAAGTCAAAGAGTCGGTGTGTGAGCATGAGGAATCCCTGACCTCTCCATACTCAAGTAGCCACCCCTCTAGAAGCTGCTCTCCAAAACCCAAAAAGAGGACACCCTGGAAAGACCCACTGACATCTCAGAGCGAGGATTAGAAAACCACATTACACGTATTCAAAGAGAAGCCTTGGCCTCACCCAGGGCAGTGGTTTCCCACCATCACAGCTCCATGAGCAACAGCTCCTAGCAAGGAAGACACTACTCTTTGCTCTCCTTGCTGGCCACAGGTTTACCTGGCTTGCTGCACATAACCATGACTTAAGGCTCCAACTTATCCAAAAGATGCTTCTGAGAGGCCAGATTCTGCTTCTTTTTTTTATTACTGTTCTTATGGTGCTTTTATTGGTGTTACTCAATCTCCATTGAATCCAGAATTGTGAACGCAAAGCAACCCCACTTAAATGAATGGTGTAAATCCTCTACTAAGAGTGATTTTACTCCAGTTTTATGCCAAAATAACTGCAAATTCAATATGAATGAAAGGAAAAGTCATTTATATTCTTAGCCAGCTTTTCTTTCCCATCTCCTGCCCACAACAATTTCATATCCATATTCCTTTGCAGCTGTGGAAAATAGCAGAGAAACCTACTCCAAGGTAACAATGATACTGGCTACACAGTGTTAGATTTTAAAATGAAGACATTAAAGACTGGCACTTTTTTTTAGAATACTATAAACAAACAACCTGAATTTTCTCCAAAACCAAATTAGACTGGTAAAAAGTTGGGGAATAAATATAGCTCATCTGCTCATGCAAAGAAAAATGAAACAAGATTTGTTTCCAGTCAGGCTTCGTGGTTGCAGGTAGAATTCTAAAAAGGAAATCCCATAATAAGGCAGTAAAGAATAATTTTACTGCACCAAATCCTTGATATTTTGCAGCATTGCTGGTGTTTCCCTTTCCTCACTTAATAGACATGTTGGGGGAAAAAGAAATATTAATGTATATTACCATGCAGAGAAGTTTTGATGTTCTAGAAGATCAAAACCAGCTTCATTAGAGGTGGAATTAATTATTCCTGCAGAGAATGGGATTCAGCTGTCCTAACTAGCTCTTAAAACCATCATGCAGTTAGTCCAAGCAGTTACCTAAGCTTTGGAGAAAGACAAAGAAGTAATGGAGATGTTTCTAGGAGGTCACCTGTTCCAGCAGTACAGAGCTTGGTTTTTACTGGTGATGGGCAGTTTAAGGGCAGTTAGTGATAGAACAAGGGGAAAAGGGTTTAAGCTGAAAGAGGGGAGGTTTAGATGAGATATTAGGAAGAAGTTCTTCACTCTGAGGGTGGTCAGACACTGGAACAGGTTGCCCAAGGAAGTTGTGGATGCCCCCTCCCTGGAAGTGTTGAAGGCCAGGTTGGATGAGGCTTTGAGCAACCTGGTCTAGTGGAAGGTGTCCCTGCTGCTGGCAGGGGGGTTGGAACTAGATGATCTTTAAGGTCCCTTCCAACCCAAACCATTCGATGATTCTATGGGGCAAGTACTATAGGACCAATTCTTATTTAGAGGTAAGATAAAGTTGAAAATCAATGACTAAAGAAACTAAGGAATGTTGGGTTTTTTAAATAATATAGTTCCTTTGATAATTTCTGTGTCTAGCTACAGTCAGAACATAGTACTGTTGTTTTTATTTATGTTCTAACTGCAGCTAAACACAGAAGTTGTCCAAGACAAGATTAAATGCTTTTGGGAATGATACTAAATTGGTTTCCTAACCTGGGAGTATTGGCTCCCAAGTTGCTCTATATAGGCAGGTATTTGGGATTTATTTTTCACAAGAAAATAATGCCTGTTCTAGTTTGCCCACCTACACTTGTTAGCACTGTTGTGTAGCTTTGAAAAGATTGGGGCTTTGTAACTGACAGCCTGTAAATGAGATTTGTGCCTTTTGATTGCACAAAGCTGGAAATCTCATCACTGCAACTCGTTTGGGCTTCCATTTGCAGACAAGGCATTGTGCAGGCGAGCTGAACAAAGGACATGCAATAAGCCAAGGTTTTTTCTTTAGGAAGAAGGGTGGCGGGGGGGTTTATTGTTATTCTTGTAGCAATTTTTTTTTTTTGCTTGAAGAAATGGGACTTTGTGAAAATCCCTAAATACGAGTGCATGGCTCAGTTCTGGAGTGTAAGCTATTCCATTGTTGGCTGGTAGAAAACACAGGCCAGTTAAATAACATTTTTCTCAATAGCCACATGAAAATTATTAGATCTGTTGGAATAAAAGTAATAAAGAAAGGACAGAGACTGTAAGTTCAGTACCTGCTGTACTCAAGCACATAAGTATTCTAACAGCCAAATCTTTGGTAACTTCTGTTCCAGGCTGATTTGACAGCAAGAGGACCATGGTGGTTGTCGGTGACCTTATCTTGGGAGAACAGCTCTCAGACTCCACCCCTTGAATATGCCCTTTTATCTCTTCAAACTACCCCAATTTACATACTAATTTATTACCTATGCAGTCTTGCATCCCTTATGATACACTTAGCGAGACCTCATTCCACGGGTTAAGATTACACTCATATCTCTCTGACCTTGACAGCAGCACTAATGACCACCTAATGCATCACTTTCAGAATTCACAAATATATAACAAAACCCTTGGTTCGCCACAGCTTCACTTCACTGATGTCTCATAAGGGCACTTGATGCAAAAACACTGTATTATCTGCTCTCCGCACACCCTAAATTTACTAGCTACTATAATACAAGATTAATTGCTTTCATTAGTCTGTTATATTCATTTTCTGATATTACAGTAAACATAATATACTTTATTCTATATACACAGCTATATCTGCTGAGGAATTTAGCAAATGGTTTGGTTCGGTCAATTAAGATTTGCCTCGTTTATTGCATATTCCTTTGTCACCTTTAGTTTGAAAAGGCTTAATCTAAACAAATACCTTTCTACAGACATTTCCACCTTGCTATGATTGCATGATCTATGCTGGGATTTAGAAATTTTCTTTAAGGTGAGGCTGAGAGGTGGGAGCTGGAGGAGGAAGGAGAAGCACAGGCTGTTTTCTGTGTTTTACAGTGTAGCAGAAACCTGGCTGCTGTCAAGGCACCGGATTTTTGCTGCGAGACACCAGATGATAATTTAGCTCTCCAGCTCCAGCTGTGCCAGACACACTTCATTTTCATAACCAGTGACATCAGGGCACTGGGAAGTTTAGAAAGACTGAATATCAAGTTTGTGTGTCTAAGACAGAAAGTGCCTGGGACCAAAAAGAATCACAGAATCATAGTGGTTGGAAAAGACCTTTAAGATCACCAAGTCCAACCATAACCTTTACACTGCCAATTCCACCTCTAAACCATGTCCCTGAGCACCTTGTCTGCCTGTCTGTTAAATCCCACCAGGGAATGTGACTCCACCTCCCTGTTCCAGTGCTTGACCACCCTTTTGGTGAAGATTTTTTTCCCTCACATCCAATCTGAACCTCCCCTTGCACAACTTGAGACCATTTCCTCTCGTACTATCGCTTGTTACTTGGGAGAAGACCCACCCCCACCTCTCTCCACCCTCCTTTCAGGTAGTTGCACAGAGCCAGAAGGTCTCCCCTCAGCCTCCTTTTCTCCAGGCTAAAAACCGTGGTTGTGTTTTCATTACAACTGTATAGATTCAGCCCAGCTTTACATTGCTGTGTGTATGAGGCCATCCCACTGTTTTTGATGGAGTTACATCCCCTTTGCACCACTGAGACTCCAGGCAGAGTCTTCCTTCCAAAATCCAGACCATGGAGGAGAGGAGCAGAGCTTTAACTCAGAAGTTTCTTTAGCTGTGAAGGTAGGGAGCCAGCCAGCTCCTTCTTCACCTTCTGTTCCCTGTCATCTCTCAATCTGTCTTCATGTCTCCTGCTCTTTTACTCATTTTCACATCTCCAACAAGCAAACAGTGAGAATCCCTGTTGTTCCTGTGTGATGGTGCCAATTTTCAGCTCAGAACTTGGATCTGCAGCACAAGTGTCCACGGTGCCGAGCACTATGAATGCGCTGGACACCAATGAACCTGGTAGCAAGAGCCAAAGTAAATGCTCCTCAGATTTGTGCATTGCCTCGTTCAGGAAATATTTCTGAGCTAATTGCAGTAGCCTGAAACCAAAGGGAGATTTAGGAATTAGGAGCTGCAGGAGCAGC
>NW_010329695.1:78312-82439 GCF_000700745.2 Antrostomus carolinensis
TAACTGAGGCAAAGAAACTCCCTGCACCAGACTGCATACTGCACCAGTGCTCCGTCCAAAACATCCAGCATCGATGAAGGAGGCGCACTGAGCAGTGGATGTTGCTTCTGACTTTGCATATTTATTCCTGTGAAGGAACTCCGGGGGTTTGTGGGGTGATGTGAACAAGCTTTGCAGTCTAAATGAAAATCAGAATATTTGGGGTGCTCATTTCCATGAACTCTAAACACACCTCCTGCCCAGAGGCACTGCTAAGATGCTCCCCATGTTACACGTACCTCAGACCCTGGAGACCAGACACTGTGTGGGTGAGCAAGCTGCTATGTGTGAGTGAGAAGAGATGTGTTTCTTTCCAGATCAAGGAAATCAAAGATTTAACTGAAAAAAAATCAGCTCATGGTCTTGCTTTCTCATTTTCTCTACTTTTATTTCTAACCAACCTCAAAAACCACTTTAGTTTGGTGAGACTTTCAGCCATTCTGCTAGGGCTTGTCCTGGTCAACCTCCATCCAGGTCTGCAGAGCCTCCATCCAGCACATGTGTGTTTGGAAAGGATGGAGGAGATCTCCACAAGTCACTGGGGAGGAAAGTAGAGAACGGCTCAGAGTTGGTCTGCTCCCAGCACAGGGTGCCACTGAGAATTAAAAACCAAGATGAAAGCAGAAGGAATCCATCCAAGTGTCTCACGTATAAATAAGCAATGGGGTTGTGTATGTAAATGAAGTGGGGAATGGAAGGGGTGTGCACGTTTATGTCTAAGCCAAAATTCTAAATACATGAGCAGGAACTTTATCAGCTGTAGTACAGAGCTGTTGGAAGCTTGGTCTGGATGCCCCCAGGCAACTGCTCAGGACTTATTTATTTATTTGTCCCTGAGAGAATACTTTGAAGAAAATAGGGGAAAATCCATGAAAATATACTTTTTGCATGAATAAAACTTTTTTTTCCTTTTTTTTTTCTCTAAGCGCCAGCACAAGATCTCAATACTGGGCTTTGAAAATGCCAGCACTACTCTCTCGTATACCTCATACTTCATTCTCTTTACTGGGCATTTTCTTGGACAAAAATTCTTGCAATGCTTCACAATTATTTTTCCTAAAAGATGAAAGCCATATATCTTGGGATTTGCATGTAGTTGTAGGTGATTCAAGAAACGTATAAATTCAGCTGCAGAATCCAGGTACTTTTTGTTTGGATGAAAAAAATTCCAGCCTTTCCTAGGAAAGCAGAGGATCTCCAGGAAAAAATATATCTATTTAATTGAAAACCTACTTTCCTTTCAAAAACAATTTTGATGGAACATTTGCAACAAGCAGTAGCCAAGAGCCAGGGTAATGCAAAGGATGTTTCTTTAATATTTTTTTTTAACATTTTACATCCTTTTTCTCACAGAATACTCCTCCTTCTCCTCCTCTTGCTCTTCAATAAATTAATTCCCACTGTTGCTTTCAATCCTATGAAATGTGAATATTTATTGTGGTATATTGCAGCTTTCAATACTTGAAGGGGGGCTATAAGAAAGATGGGAACAGACTTTTTATCAGGGCCTGTAGCGATAGGACAAGGGGTGATGACTTTAAACTAAAAGAGGGAGATTCAGACTGGATAGAAGGAAGGAATTTTTTACACTGAGGGTGGTGAGACACTGGCCCAGGTTGCCCAGAGAGGTGGCAGAAGCCCCATCCCTGGAAACATTCCAGGTCAGGTTGGACGGGGCTCTGAGCAACCTGATCTGGTAGAAGATGTCCCTACTCACTGCAGGGGGTTGGACTGGATGAAAGATCCCTTGAAAGATCCCTTTCTACTCCAATTATTCTGTGATTATATGAGTACTCACTGAATTTTAAATGGTTTCATAGCACCTGAATGTACAAGGAACAGGTTGAAGCAGCATCCTTGGGAACCCTGTCTGCACTTGTGCATCCCTGTGACCACAAACCAACTTTTGGTTCTCAATTGTTACAAAAGTTCAACAATTGGTTCGTGGTTTTATTTCTAGAAATGAAAAGATCTTGCAACAATCTTCCTGAACGTAGTGTGCCTGTAACTCTCAGGCTATAGCCCCCCTCTTGTACTGTAACTGTTAAAAAACAAGATCTGTTTCATACCAGACTAAATGCTGGAATGCCAGAAATCCCACTGCACACCTTTTTAAAAACAGCTATTTTTTTTTCCCAGGTGCTCCCATGGGTTGGGTAACATAGACCCCAGCATTGTGCTGGGGACCGTTGTGAGACTTCATGGCAGCCTCCCTGGTGAATTCTTCATCCTCAAAAAGTGATTCCAACTCCCTTACCCCATCCGCTGAAATAAAGACACCCTTATAAAGCATGGTTGTGTGCTGGCTTTCAAGGCTTCTCATTAATTTTTTTTTTACTTTTTTTTTTTTTTTTTTCCCTCTTCTCTCCTAGAGCAATGACTAGATGTTTCTTCTCCAGTAGTGGAAGGAGAGGAAAATGTTTTAAAGATGGGAGTGAGTCAGAAAATCCTGCTGATTATGATTTCATCTGCTTCTGTTCCTATAGCAAAGATCACCCTTATCCAGAAGCACAATGGGGACTTCTGCCCTGGGTCAGGCCTTGATGTTCTTCCTCAAAACCTCATGGATTTCTCAGGTCTCTGGATGGGTGAGGAGCATCTACTTCCCTCTACACCACTGTTTCCCAATTTCAGACATCTTTGCCAGGCATGAAACTTCCACAAGGTGATGAAGGGATCTGGCCAATGGGTGTTGGAGACTTTTTTTTTAATTCCACTCCAAGTTTCTGTGCAAGAGCATCCCAGATTCTATTCCTGCTAGTGCAAATGATCAGGGAAACAGCCCCTTCCTGTGGGTGTCTGCCTGAGAAGACAGCTCAAGCCATGCCCTGCCTGTCTTGGGCAGTAGATACCATGCAGGAAAGCAGGTGGGACTGGAGAGGTCAAATTAAGGAAAAAATTATTCTGCTCTCCAAATTACTTCAAGGCCAGAAAGAACTGCCAAAGAGAACCCCTCAGGGAATCTGCCCCTGGGACCTCTTTTTCCTGTTCCCCAGCACCCCTCACCATTCCTGGCCAGGGTGCAGAGGGATGCTGCTGGACCAGGGGGTTCCCAGGACACTCCAAAATTACTCCTTCTCCATTTCTACTGAAGTAAAGGGGAAGTCCATCGCTAGAATTAGGCAAGAACTATTTTTTTTTCCAGTTTTTTTTTTCTTTGTGTTAGAAGATGTCAAGGCATTGGAATATTTCTAATCCTGAACTAGGGCAGATATTAAAAAAAACCCAAAAAACAAACAAACAATAAAACTTGTCTAAACCAAAATTTTGAGAATTATGTGGGCAAAGTCAGGCAAAGCTTTATATATATATATAAATATACACACATATGTCCAAACAAACCTGTAATCAGAATTCTCTATTTAACTAATTTTCATTTTCAGAAACATCTTCCAAACACAAGGTGAAGCTGGACATCTTTATTCTTTTAAAATGTCCAAGCTAGGTGATTCAGGAGGGTTTTTTTTTACTTTTATACCTGAACTAAAGGTGAAAACACTGATTTAAACAGACCCATCCAGCCAAAAACCTTGAATCACACCTAAAAAGTATTTTCCAGGTGAAGTTTTCCTAGGAAATCTCAGCTCTGCTTTTCTCCTGCCCCGATTTCCCAATCTAGAACAGGTAACATCAACATGAACCAGACACCCACATATCCTTGGATATATGTCCAGAGACCAGAGAATTTATGTGAGTTTCTGCCCTTTACTGTGTTCCCTTTCTCAGACCTGTAGAACACTCCTATTCAAGATGTTCTTGAAAGATGTTAACTTAAAAATGGATAAATATATAAATATTTATGTGTGTATATACACACACACACACACACACACACACACATATATATATACACACACACACATATATATACACACACACACACACACATATATGTGTATATCTTCCCACCACAGCCCACAGCAACCATGGCAATTTCCCTATTGGAAACAATAATACCCATTAAATATTTTCCAAATAACTGTGGCAAGAAGGAGGATTGATCCACATTCCCATTTCCCTCCCCAGGGACCAGATTTCATACCCTGCTAAAGCTCCTACTAGAAAAGGTGTTGGGTGGTTTCAGCAGG
>NW_010329695.1:82472-96735 GCF_000700745.2 Antrostomus carolinensis
ACTTGGACGTCTCACAACGCCATCACATAGAGTTATCATTGCACGGGGTAATGGCAGGTCAGGATGGAGATTTGCCACATGGGTCTGTGTCACACCCACCCTGTCCCTGTATGTCCATCACCCCCCTGTAGGAATATGTGGCTTTGATGGCTCTTCCACCCATAGACTGCAACAAAACAGGGCTCCTCTGCAAGAAACCATCACTTGCACCATCAAAGCCAGCAAGAAAGTTAATTCCCAAAGGCAGATGGATCTAGAGCTCTCATTTATGAAATAACTAAGCACATATTTTTTTTTCTCAAAAAAAGAGATTAAAATAAATAAATAAATAAATAAATAAATAAATTAAAAGGTGAAAACAAGTCATGCATTTCACGTTATGGTCACCTCCAAAATGACTCATCTCACTCAGATTTTATCAGAATGAAGCACACTATTCATCTTGAAACAAACAAACAAAAATACATTAGTTTCCAGCTATTTTACATTTTCCTTTGCTTGGAAACTGATACATAATTTTTCAAGGGACACAAACACGTTTTCATTTGAAAATGTTGCTCAGTTCCTCCTAGAAACAGAACACCCACTTTTCATTGAGCAATTTGAACAATCTGGTTCTTAAATTCTAGTGTCCTGACTCTTTTTTTCACAAAATAAACCCTTTTCTTCTCGCGCTTCCTTTTATGCTTTCCAGGTGAGTCACATCCCAAGGGTCTGACTTGGACATTTTGTTGAATTAACTATCTTGATTTATGGCAGCATGAAAGAGAATAGATTCTCACCTTAAAACTCCACTTCTATTTCTGCGTGAAATGAACTGAAAGAAGTGCCACTAAAGGCTAGTGTTGTTAAATAAGTCACTTCATATATATTCATGCAATTTGCACTCTGAGGAGCTACTGTGTCTGGATATAGCTTTCATGACTATTCAGTAGATTCTAATCACTTAAACCTTCCCAGCCCTCCATGTGGTTATGTGTTTGTTTAAATGAACCAGTATTAAAAATATCCAGGGAAGCTATTGATCTCCGGATTAGGGACTCTGGACCATCGACGGGGGCAGTGCTGGGCATAAAAGGGCTTTCGTCTGCTCAGAAACCCAAACTGCATCTGCTCCATAAATAACAACTCCATAATGCTGCCGGTGTCCAGGTCTTCGTGCTGTATTTAGTGCTGCAATGGTTGACTAGAGAGTCCGAAAAATATACTCTGGAACAAAGGCGTTGAGGGTTGGATTCAAAAATATCCATGTTCCCAAATATGCCCATTGCTAGAAGGAAAACAGTATCAGAGAATCCCAGAAATGCCTCAACTGGAAAAACCCTTTAAGATCATCAAGTCCAACCATGAACCCAACACTGACAAGTCCCCGACTAACCCATGTCCCTCAGCACTGTGTCTACACGACTCTTCAATCCCTCCAGGGATGGGGACTCCACCACTGCCCTGGGCAACCCCTTCCAATGCCTGATAAAAAAAAAGGCTGAATATCTGTGTAAGGCGTGAAATGGATCCCAAAGAGCTGAAAGCCTAAGATTTGATTTTCAGGTAGCTGAAGTGAATGTATTTCTGGCAGCCCAAGCTATCTCATGCTGAAAGCAGCTGGAAGCAGAGCACATGCTCCATCTTCTCTGTGTCGTACCCATATGTCTCACATTGCTGGCGACAAATCACTCTGCAGCACAACCCCAGCCACACTGCTGTGCCGGGGACACTTCAGTTCATGACAGAGGACACTGCAGCAATGTGAAGGCCAGCTGGCTGTGTGGAAACCCACCCTCCAAAAGCAACATAGACACATCCATTGACATCTCCAACGGTCCCAATAACAGTGCCAATTTGACATCCTTGGAGATAACCATGAACACATGTAGTCCCTGCAGCATTTATGTTCATAAATCAAAGCACCCACATTTGGTTCTCCAGGCTCCAAGGTTTGTATCTATTCTGGGGTAGATGGAGTTGCTCACATATAGCTCTCCAGTGGCATAGCCTCCATGTTATTCCCGAGGAAATCACATTAGTTTTCCAACTGCTGCTCCACAAAGACCGTGTCACCTATAGGACCTGAATCATATCTGTCAGTCCCATCTAGATGCCTTGGATGCTCTAGGGCATCTGAATTTGTCGTGAATAACTATGTGTCAGCTACTGAATGAAGTCTTGGATCTTCACTTACTATAAAAAGACTTTAGATTCCTAGGTTATGTGCAGACACCTATATTTAAGTGTCTTAATCTGGAGTCGAAACTTGAGATGGCTGTGAGTTAAATATAGAAATCTGAGCTGATCACTGTTGTCTCTTTTCATCACCACTGGAGAGGAACAGATACCTCCTAGCAATCCCACCTATGACAAGATCTGATTTAGGAAGAGATTACTAGAGGGTTACATCAAGGGCTGTCTGGCTGCGTCTCAGCATTGAGGGGTTGGAGTCTCTCTTCATTTCCTTCAGTGACTACTAATCATTCACTACCTCTGAATCAGACATGCCTGGAGATTAGAGCTATCTCTCATCCTACATCTGCAGAACACCTCACAAAATGGCCTTTCTTTGAATACCAAATCACAAACTGCAGAACACAGTGCTTGGAAACAAGACTTCTCTCCAGATAAATGCTTTTTAATGACACGTGTCTTCTAGAGTACAGATTATTAAATGAAGTGAAGAACATTAAAATATGAAACAGGTGAGTGCTGTGATAATGCCAGTATGGCCATTAGCTGCATGTGAAGGCTTTCTGTGCCTGGGCTGTGCCTTCAAAGCTCCTTTGTCAGCAGCTGTGTTGAAGGAGTAAGATTTGGTCTGTACCTCAAGGTCACCCAAGTTTTGGCCTGGTAAGAATAAGGTTTCAGAGTAAGAAAACATCTCTCTCATCATGTGGCCCAGTTCTATATTCCCTAAACATCTTTCTGTGTGTGTCAACATTTATTTAGCAATGTTTTTCTGTGGTTGAGAAGGGTGGAGGGAAAAGAGTAGAAATGCATCAAACCCAACAAATAACGTTTGAGTTAGCATGGGGCTAGCCAGATCTCAGCTGTATGGTACAGGCTTGAGATTCATTTACATATTTATGGGTTCTGAAGCTCAACCAGTTGAGATGAGGACAAAAAACAGATGCTTCATACTGCCCAGCTCCCTCTTCCAAGAAAGCCACCTATGATGACTTTTGCAAACACTTCATAAGAAGCAAAATAAAACCAAAAACTGTAAAGGCAGATTGTCTACTTTTGTAACTTTGATTGTGTTCTGCTGCTTTGCTTCAGGAGAGATATGTTCTGCAGAGCTTTCAAACTGTACAGGATTAAATATATTCTGAGAGTCAAGAACAAACCCATTACAACATGCAGATGTGAGACATGTTTAGATCCATAACACTGATCAGGCTGGACCTGTGAATTTTCATGTCTTTCTGTAAAATATAAAGATGTTGGACAAAATGTGGCACAGTCAGTGATAGTACTCTTGAGAAGGGTGGGAAATTGAAGAATAAAGAATGGTATAAAGGAATGAGAAGAAATAGAGATTAGTTCTCTGAAGACAGGGCACCGAATATTTTGTGCGATGTTATCGTTGGAAAGGGCCCAGAATGGAATTAATATATTAAAAGGAAGTTGATGTAGAGAGTAGAGACAGTACATGACAGGGAGATTGCTTCAGAGGTGCCAAGAAATTACTCACATGCAAATCCATGGAAGCTTTTCTGAAGAAATTAATGATTTCAAAAAAAAAAAAACAAAAAACAAATTATTTCACAAAACAAAACCTGAGATGAGAGCAATTAGAAACATCTTGGAGCCTCATGAGCCCTTTGCTTAGCATGGAGCTGCATTTGGAACAGGAAGGAGGTGGGTTTTGACCAGAAATTATGGCTTTGGCTGAAGTTTGGTTTACTTTCCAGAAACCCATGCTCACAGCAAAATTTGGTGGGATGCCCTAAACAAGGTCATGTGAAAAATATGAGTGGACTGAAAATTCACTCACAAGCCATTGAGATGTCTTTCTGAGAGATCTCTGATGGGATCTCAGATTCCTCTTACACCCATGTAAACTCAGGGAACCAAAGTTACTTCTGATTTGCAGTGTCAGAGGGAGGAGTTGTGGGCTGAGAGTCACCCCTCACAAGACTGGACACTCAACCTTTAGTCCCTTAAACCTGAGCTCATAACTGAAGGTTTCTTCTGGAAACAGAAATAAGCAGGAACTTTCAGGGACCAGTTTATCCAGCATGTCTTAAGCACCTGTTTCAGGCTAAGAGAAAACAGGTTGCAGTGGTATAAATGTCTATTGATTATAGAGAACATGACCAGGGCAGGCTTAGACACCTAACTTCTAGACACAAAAAATAAGATGGATCTTTCAGCCTTTTCCCACTAACATCTTTGGGAACTAAGGAGGGTAGCTTCTACCCAACTCTCTAGTCATTTTCCCTTTGCTTTGTGATAATAGTTACATTTTATCTAAAACTTTTCTTAGGGTTATATCAAGGTCAGTAAAACATTAAAGATCTTTTCAAGTTCATGAATATAATTATCACCATTTTATCATTATGTATAGCTTAGCTTGGGACTGGCTAGGTCTAATGGGCCAAGAGAAACCTAGACTGTGCCTGACCCACAGTGCTGCCTGTTCTCAAATCTCCCACACCACGGAATTGTGGGTCTTAAGTGAAATAAATTCCCCATGAACAGAAGAGAAGGGACCTGAAAAAGGAAAACTGTAATAATTTTCTAAAAGCAGAAATCTGTGAAAGTGATCTTGCCAGATAGCTGGTCAAGAGAGACGGCTGCTCAGAATTTAGGATTAAAAAAGACCAGATGGTCAAATCTCCAAACTCCAAGCAAAGTGTCAAAGGAGCTAAGGGAGCTGCTAGAACTCGAAAGACGAAGCTTCCTTGGAAAATGGAAAATTAACAGTTGACAGAAGTGACGTGTACACAACACCTGCCAAAGGAAAAAGCTGTTGGCAACAGCAGAGCAAAACTGCAGGCCTGTAAAGATTGACATTGCCAAAGGAGAAGATTCTAGGGAACAAGGATGAGGGACAGAGGAAAAAAACCAACGAGGTAAGTTTTGATTTAATCAAAGAAAACAGGTCTGGATTCACAAATGGGAGATCACGTATAACAAGCCAGGTGAAGCATTTTTTGGCAGAGGGAGCCATGCAGATAGTTTAATGAAGTTTTAGGAGCACAATGCAGTGAAAGCAAACTTCCAAGGTCATCACATTCCTGGGACTAGGCATGAGAAACAGGACTGATGGAGAACTGTTGCCTGGTACGATTATTTGGAGGAAGCTGGGAACCTGAAGGAAACATTTAGGTACCCCATATCTGGATTCATTTTTTTTCATGGGTTGTAGTACTTCTTGAAGCTACTTATAAAACAGTCCAAGATGCTGGACCTTTCTCTCAAGTGAGCAACATGCCAAGTAAGGGTTTATCTTGATAAAACACGGGTGTAAAACACAGAGTGGGAGGTGATAGGAATAATGTGAACTTTGTTCCCATTTTGCCATGTTCTATCTGGTTTTACCTGGGCTTCCTGAGGTCCTTAGTATTGAAAATAATACCAAAAAGATAGATGTATGTTTGTGGTGTCGTTCCACCTTTGAACAGAAGTAAAGTTGTTGTGGAGGCCGTTTTGGTAAGGTCTCTAGTTTTCCTCATCACCTATCCTTGGCTATCAATCAGTGGTCCCCAGCATCTGTGTTATCTCCATTCCTCTCCCCAACATCTTTGGTACTGTTGTCAACCACTAAGGCCACTTTTTCTCCTTTGTTCCATTTTCTGATGCTAGTTAACAGCTTTCTCCATTTACTCATGCAGATATTTAAGATCTATACACATTGTACCCCAGGGGTCATTTCTTACCAATTTCCAGGCTGTTCTCTCCTTCCATTTCCAGGAATCTTAAATTTAGATCCTGTCTTTTGAAAGGCTGCTAAGTGTATCACCTCCTTGTTCTTCCCAGCACTTGTTTGCTTCATCTGTGTCTTACTGGAGTCTGAAACTGAGTTCCAGCAATTCAGGTGCTGGCTCCCAAAATAAGAGTGTTCCAACAAGGGAAACTTTTTGTCTCCTCTTTCCATGACCTCTTTCCAAATGCAGCTCCACTTCCACATCTAAGCATGATAGGCACAAATTTTTGGTTTACCAACCAGCTGCTTTTGCCATGGGAGGTCCCATGGTGGGAAAGAAGCTGTGGCCACATTCAAACCAACCTGCACAGGAAACTTCCCTATTACTGTGGATCTCCTCCACCACATTTCCTTCCATCACATCCCATGTTCATGTGACTCAGCGTCCCATGGGCACGTAACACTCCCATGCTGCGAAAAACTTATAATAAAAGCACTAGAGAGAGAGCAGCAAAGCACCTTATTTACAGTAGAGCACGCAGGTTTACAGACACACTTAGACATTTCACCAAAACCATCTCATTTTCATGCTTAAATTATGTTTTGCAAGTAGGTGAGGTGAGAACCTTGGCTGCAGACTTTCCTGATGTGTTTTGAACAACTGACAGGAGTTGGAGTAATGAGGTTTTTGAAGTCAGTTCTTGGCCTTTCCATGAGTTCTCACACCATTTATTACTTCTGTATCTCTAGCTGAAAACTCATCTTACATTCCCAAAATGCAACGAAGATATGGAAAGGTGAGAGTTAACTCTGTGTGCATACATCTAGCACTGAATGAATTTTACAGGAATCTGTTTGTGGGCTAAACATGATCAGAAATGACTCGGATGATGGTCTTGAACTGACTCAAGTGGTTTTTGCCTTGGTTTTTACTTCTGATCTCACTCATTTTGGTTTATATCATGATTCATTCCACTGACGTCAACACCATTGATCACAACAGGACTCTGTGCAAACAAAAAGTGAGGCTGACACAGCAATATTCAGATTTTATTTGTACTGGAGCTATCCCACTGACTTTGAACAGCCAAATATACAACAGTCCTTACAGGAGGTTCATGTACCTTCTGGCAAGCAATTATTACATGCACTACCATCTCCTGTGATGCAGAGCAGAGATTTTCTGATTCAGTAATTCGTGCACAGGGCACTCAGATATGTTTTAAATCTGGTGTATTCTAGATGTATTTTGAGTCAGTGTTTCTTCTATACTTTTCATGAGCCCACAAAGAACTCTGGTCACAAAGGGATAGATCTCTACTTCAGAAAGACTTCAGGATTTGTTTGGTCTTTTGGAATAAACTAGAAATGGATTATAACACCTCATAATTTTGTTTTCAGAACCACTAAGATTTAAAAAAAAATCTGTGAATTGTATTTTCTCACAGGATATAGTCTTACTATATAATAGGGATGAAAATAGTGTGAAAAAAAATTTGTCCATTTTGAATTATCTTCTTTTATTATTTTCTCTTCTGAGCTTTAAATATAGAAAAGGATAATATAGACATACTAGATAGCTAGACAGTAAGGTAAACATGTAGAATGGAGAGAGAGAGACAAAAATGTACACTATTGTTAGAGAAAAAGATTTAAAATTAGGCCAGGACTCAGGAATCATCCTCACATGAAACATATGGTCAAGCTGTAAATTAGATATAGTTTTAACATATCAATTCTTTTATTAAGCCTGCCAGATTGATTGATTTTGGTGCCAGACAGAATGACATCCTATTACTGGAGTGGAGACTATCAGATATTACAAAGATACAGATAAAACAATCATAGAATCTTTATTGGCTCCAGGCCAGTGTGTGACCTGAATCGTTGAATCATAGAATGGTTTGGGTTGGAAGGGACCTTAAAGCTCATCCAGTCCCAACCCCCCTGCCAGCAGCAGGGACACCTTCCACTAGACCAGGTTGCTCAAAGCCTCATCCAGCCTGGCCTTCAACACTTCCAGGGAGGGGGCATCTACAACTTCCTTGGGCAACCTGTTCCAGTGTCTGACCACCCTCAGAGTGAAGAACTTCTTCCTAATATCTAATCTAAACCTCCCCTCTTTCAGTTTAAACCCATTTCCCCTTGTTTTGTCATTAACTGCCCTTATGAAAATTCCTTCCCCAGCTTTCTTGTAGGACCCTTCAGGTACTGGGAGGCCGCTATAAGATCTCCCTGGAGCCTTCTCTTTTCCAGGCTGAACAGCCCCAACTCTTTCAGTCTGTCTTCATAGGAGAGGTGCTCCAGCCCTCAGATCATCCTGATGGCCTTCTCTGGACTTGTTCTAGCTGGGAAGTCCAGATCTGGTGTTCCAGTATCTGGCTGTGGTCTGCAGCACACCACTCCCCACATTGCTTGTTATTATTCCCCACTTTCAGAAGGGAGGACAAGCATGGACTGGAGCTGTCTCTCATCTCAACAGGAACAGAACAGGAAGAGTTTTTAGGCCTCTATCTGTACTATCTCCAAAGCTTAACGTCCTTAAGGTGGGCTCTTGATGTGTCTCCCTGGGCACATGCAATGGAGAGCACTCATGTCACCTATGAGCACATGGCTCCGTGTTCTGAAGTCGCCTTGAATACTCAGCCATGAAATAACTCTGCATCTAGTCTCAATCTAAAATCTAATGAACTGCAACTCTTGGCCAGGCTGAACTGACCACTTCCCAGGGGCATCACACTGCAGAGCAGCACCAGAGTATTTCACCAAACACCTTTGTCAATGTGTTTATCCTTTAAGTGTTAGCTCAGTGGTTTAAACTTCCTTAAAAAAAAAAAAAACACAAAAAAACAAAAAAACACCAAAAACCAAAAAACAAATAACACAGATTAGCTGCTGTAAAGCAAAAGGGACTTGAAATGGTTTTTCCACCACTATGACTCTTAAGAATTGCTGTTGCCTGCTTTTGTTTCCCTGCAGACCGTGCCTTACTGCCAGCTATTTAATCATTTATTTATTGTGTGCCAGTTCCAAGAGATGGAGGCATGTTCCTGCATTTCAGTGAATTCCCGAAGGGACTGAAGTCTTGAACTCAGATGCTTCTGGCAATGCACAAAGCTTAGTTTGCTAGGTCCATGGACAGCACATTTCTGAAGATCATTCGGCACCTGCATGAGAGAGAAGTTATGTGGCACAGTCTGAGCTCTACTACCTGACTTGTAGAGAGGAAAGTTCGCTGGATTACACATTTGACCTGACAATCTACATAGCTGCGTTCTTTGGGGAAGGCACCAGAAGTGACAGACAGTTTTTCAAGTGCTATTTAACCCCCTTTGCAACCACAAACACCTTGGAGACTTCTTCCTCCCTTTGCTTTGTCACGTCCCTGTGATATAAGTCATGGCTCTCAATTATTTTACTTATCCTGGATATCACTAATAAAGACTTTTGCCCCAGTAATAAGTATTTTTGCTCTAATACTTTTCTGAATAGGTTTTTCTCTTTACAATCATTATTTTTGTTAGTTTTAGAATCTAGGTTTCTAGGTTTCGAATCTTTCTCCCAAGCTGTATACACGCCAGCGAACAAACAAATTATGTCCTCCTGCTTTAGAGCAGAAATTTAGAGAGCACTGAATTTAGAGATTATGTTGTGGAGCACTAGTAATGTGTTTTTCTCTTCCTTTTTAAGTGTCTGGCCATTCAGTATGACAAAGTAAGAAATCAGAGATTGCAACCAAACTTAGAAAAATTCTTCTCAAGATTATGAGATAGTTGTCCTAAAAGCAACATCTAGATCAATGTAATAATGAACAGATTTTCTCAACTGTGTCTTTTTGCATTAGTGTTGAACTTTATGGCTTAGAAATATCTATATTTTAACATACAGTAGACACGAGCTGACACTCAGGCTGATGTCTAGACTCCTTCCATTAAGGAGAAAGTCTCTGCATAAACTGCAAATATATGGGAGTGATAACAGTTGCACATCTCCTACAGTCAAGAAATATGGATGAGAACAGTGTGAGACAAAGTCCCCACAATTATTCATTCTTCAGAGACTTTCTGGGTTATGCACTAAAAGTAACTCAAATTAGATGTCCTGAATTTAGGTTTGGGAGATTTGAATAAATATTGAGATGTATCTGCCTCAGGAAGCATGTTCACTGACAATAAATGGGTGGCTGAAATTAGAAATCCAGTGTCAAAAATTAAGGAAAACCATTTTCTACCTAGGATATCCAAACCAGGATTGAAAGTTTCTACTCCCTTGCTCTGGGACATGCTTCCTCGTATCTTACTGGACCTTTTTCCCACTGACATTGAGACGATTTGACAAGGCCAGATCAAAGAGGCGCTGTGAGCCTGACCCCACACCATGCTGTTCTGAGCACTGAAGTCTTTTGAGATCAAAATTAAATCAAACCCACTGAGTTCAGTGGAGGGTTTTTTTGAAGGCTCATTAACTGCTTCAAGGTAAAGTCTTCCCAGGGTGCTTTAAAGCATCTTCAAAAGCCAACATAGATGACTTAACATCAAAATGGTTGAAAAGTAATGACACAGCCACTTCCACCAGTTCCTCTGTGGAAGTGATGACCTCCAAGAGAGGAGGTGTCACCAATGTCTACCAGGTTAGGAGTGTCTTAAACTGTTCCAGCATCTTTATAGATTGACCACACATGTGGTCTTCCAGGGTTAAGTTAACTCTGTAGTCCTGTGATGTCATTAAGCATGCCATGTTTGTTCTTGCCTACTCCTTGCATTAAAATACATTATGTGATGCAAACCTAAAGCAACAAGAAACTGAACCCTACGATCTCCCAGGCATTTAAGTGTTGCATTGACCTGGGATTCCTGACCTTTTTCATCAAAGTAAACACAGTTTGGAAGTCACCTTGGCTTTTCAAGCACCTAAGAAATGGTGCTGTGCTTCCTTCTTGTAGGGGGCCTACAAGAAAGCTGGGGAAGGAATTTTCATAAGGGCAGTTAATGACAAAACAAGGGGAAATGGGTTTAAGCTGAAAGAGGGGAGGTTTAGATTAGATATTAGGAAGAAGTTCTTCACTGTGAGGGTGGTGAGACACTGGAACAGGTTGCCCAAGGAAGTTGTGGATGCCCCCTCCCTGGAAGTGTTGAAGGCCAGGTTGGATGAGGCTTTGAGCAACCTGGTCCAGTGGAAGGTGTCCCTGCTGCTGGCAGGGGGGTTGGAACTGGATGAGCTTTAAGGTCCCTTCCAACCCAAACCATTCTATGATTCTATGATTCCCTGTGAGCTTTTACCTTCAAACTCCCAAGGTCTGATGGATCATGACCACAGGTACAAACTGTTTGCTGGCTCAGACCTGGGGTGTAGCTGCCAATGTTTATCAACAGCCTCTCTGGGTGCAGTCAAAGGAAAACAACAGCCCTTCCCTCAAATCTGCTTGCACATTCACAGGCATTTGGAGCAGGATGAATGAAACCTCAGAGAGGGGCCGTTTGTTTTTTCCTTCATAGGACTGGTGCCTCTAACACTCTATGCTGTGTGGATCCCAACAGATCACATCTGTGCTCCCTGAGGGATTTGTGGGAATAGAAAAAATGTCCTAGAAATGCAAACTCTGGTCCAAGAACACAGTTCTCCTGGGAATATGGTCTCCTTACGTGCACGAGGAAGATGTTTTTGAAAACCAAGCCACAGTCACACAAAGAGGAATTTGTATCAGTCCCTGTATATGCTTGGAAGGGGCTTTTGCACATCTTGTTATCATAATAAACTTGTTTACAGAAAGAATTAGCAGCTCCTCACACCTGCCTGCATGCGAGAGGAAAGCATTTTTGCTGGTCCATCCACAACTGCATGCATTATGTAATGTCTCAGGGACTCTTCCAGTCCTGATTCTCTCTGAATCTCTGATGATCCCTAAACCTCCACAGAATTGTCTAGCTTTGCCCAGGGAAAGGCCATGATCATGCTGTTAGAACACATCAGAGCCTCCTTTACATCAGGGAGGAGCTCAACTCTTGTGCTGCCCAGGAAGGATTCATAGAGAAGGTATATGAGAATTGATCATTCAGTTCCTAATCCAAAATGAGAGCCAGAGGTCATCAGATCAACGTAGCAGAGTCAAAGCAGAGAAGTTTCTTCACAGAGATGAACATCCTTACACAGAATTATGCTGTGAGACTCCTGCCACAGGATGCCATGAGTTGGTAGAGGACAGATGGACAAGTTCAGAGAAAAGAAATCCACAAAGGGTTATTAGACACACAAAAAAACTACATGAGATGAACAAAGTCCCTCAGTAGAAAATGGATGGATATTGGAAAATGCGATGTTCTGTTGTGCTCTTTCCTAGGAAGCTCGTTTTGGCCCCTGTCAGAGACATGGTTGGACAGACACACTTGTTCTTACAGTCCAGTGGACTGAGGTGTGGCTGCAGCAAGGAAGACAAAGTTATCAGCCCAAACACAGTGGCACTGTGTGCTCTTCTGCACAGATGTGCATGTGAGGATGGATCCTTTCACATCCAGCAGATCATGGCATAACAGCTCCTACACAGCTTTCCTCCAGCAAAGGTCATACTACCAAAAGAGTGGCTCACTGAACCAAATGACATAAAGTCTTCAACCTGGGGCCAACTGAGAGGTTTTCAGCTTTGTCTTTAGCGGAAAAAGAACTGCCACCCAAGACCTGGTGGGCTTCCAGTACCAGCTCAGTGCCTACAGCTGATTCTCTGTTTTGCCACACACACATCCATGGGGTGGCTACTAAAGGGGTCAGGTAGTGGTGGTGGGGCAGGAAGCACCATGGAAGAACCCTGCAGGTAGCCAGCATGACATAATGAGCAACAACTCAATTGCATGACAATATATCCTAAGGTACGGGGAGGTCACACACTTTACTCTTTCTCAAGTAGAGCTACTCAGAACCCCTGGAGATGCCCATTTCTTGGCCAGATGAAGTCCTTCCCTGGTTAAAATGTCCTTGGAGACTTAATGAACTGAAAGGATGAACTCCTGTAGAGCAAAGAGTGGGTGCAAGAAGGGGCTTGAAACTCCAATTATGAGCTTGTGACTATGCACAAGGCCTTCCACCAACATGAAATTCATCTTGATTATCACAGAAAAGAGAGTTTCAATGCACAGGTGAAGCCCTTCCCTTGGATTATCCTCAGATAGAGGCTTTTTTTTTGCTGTATTTCCCCTCAATGCACTTGACTGGAAAGAGAGAACATGGCATAGAGCAGGTGAGATATTTTAAGCATTTTGCTGTGTTTTAGTTCTGTCCTCAGAAGAAGTAGTAATTAAGAGCATGAGTGACTTGATGGTTTCTTTTCCCATGAGCTTATACAAATATTTTGGTATCTGATTTGAGCTGTTTCCACTCCAGTCCTCCTCCTCCTCACACCACACAGCTTCTAACTGAATGCTGAAAAAAGCCAAGCACCCTGTGTGCAGCCACTACCAGGGTGAAGCCATGAAGTTCAGATCTAGATGGAGATTTCCTCCATGTTGAGGAGCACGGACAGCTACTCTGGTGGGAGAGCAAGCTTTGAATGTCATACCCACACCCAAATGTGGGAAGGTTCTCGGGCACTGGAATGGGCTCTCTAGGAAAGTGGTTGAGTCCCCATCCCTGGAGGGATTTAAAAGACAGTTAAATGAGGTGCTCAGAGATCTGGTTTAGTAGTGGACAGGTACAGTTGGACTCAAAGATCTCAGAGGTATTTTCCAACCAAAGGATTCTGTGATTCTATGATTCTAAGGCTGCTGAAGATACATTTTGAAGATGTCAAGTAATATTCGAAGTGGCCTATTTTTTTTTGTCTTTTCTTTTTTATTTATTTTATTCTTTTAAAATTTTTGTTTGTTTGTTTTTAAATAAAAAAGAACCAGGCTTACATCAGCACCATATCAGATTCACTTGAAATTCCTGGATTTTAGAATTTTCAGGTTTCAGGCTGCCACTTCTGTCTGTCCAACAGTCTCAGCTCGGGTTAAATTTAGATTATTACACTGAATATTACAACATAGCTCAGGTTTGGAAACCTCAAGCTTTTCATTGCAGTTTCAGACCTGACATAGTCCAATCCCTTCCTAATTAGCCCTGACAGCATAAGGGCCCTACAGCATTCAGCTATCTCAGAGTCATTATGAAATTAGCAGGGTGCCTGATTTTGCTTTGAAGTCAGTGAAGTAGATCTGATGTAAAGGTTGGGACATGGTGTGAGGCCACACACTCTTAATATCTGTGAAATGATCCAATAACGAAAAGATTTTTATAAGGAAAAAATGCTGGTGGAAGTCAAAGAAATGGAAATGATACTGGAAAGGGAGCAACAGTCATAATGATATCATACAGTCTCATATCTTGATCCCAAAGGATCCCATTAAGAATCACAGAATCACAGAATGTCAGGGA
>NW_010329696.1:0-3097 GCF_000700745.2 Antrostomus carolinensis
ATTCTATGATTCTATGATTCCATTCTCATCTGATGACAAAACCAATATATCAGAGGAAAAAACATGAAAAATGCTTGAAAAGTACAAAGGGGTCCAATTTCCAGAAAAAAAAAAACCCATCCCAAGATCTATAATGGAATACCATGGAAGAAGTAATAAAGAGTTATAAAATCCCAAACCAACAAAAATGTTTGATAGTCATGTAGAAAGCTCAATATTTTGGCTAGACAGTTACTGCTGCAACACTGACTTTAGATTTTCAGGACATAACGATTTTCTCTCTTAACATTTGAAAGATGAGTAACTTTATAGATTCGGTAGCTACAGATGGAGCATAATAAAATAGATTCTAAACTTCAGATGTATATTTCAAAATGTTTTGGTAGGCAGGTAGACAAACTGCTCAATAAATACCTTTCCTATGCTTCACGCTGCCTTTCTTTGAGTATGTCCAGTGGTGTAATAGTAACAGCTAAACCACAACGCTGGAATATTCCACTATCTCCTCCCCTTAACTGCAAGAAAAAAATAATTCTGAACAACCCTCCCATTTTTTAAATATATAAGGCAGTGAGAGAAAACTATTCCCAATGAAGCCTTCACCAACACCTCCAACTCCATAAATATCAGCAATCCTGGCTGGTATTACAGGCCCCTCCTGTGAGACCCAGCTGCAGGCCAATACTCATTTGTTTCACAGTGCTGAAGCATAAACACAAATTACTCGGGTTTCCAACTAACCGTATCACGCAGAAGTGGGTCACTTCAGCATTCCACAAAGGGACGGAGGGAAGCAGCCAAA
This sequence comes from Antrostomus carolinensis, assembly GCF_000700745.2. NCBI lineage: Eukaryota > Metazoa > Chordata > Aves > Caprimulgiformes > Caprimulgidae > Antrostomus > Antrostomus carolinensis. Next base: position 803 of record NW_010329696.1, read on the forward strand.
AACCTACATTCTGACACTCTCTTTTTAAGATTTCAGGAACATGCCTCATACCAAAGGATCCAAAATTTATTCAAGTTGAAGATAACTGCTTTGGCCTACTTCGTAAGAAAGAAAAGCTACCCAAAGTAACAGCGGGTACACCAGCTCTTTCTCCACAATTCTCTCTTAACATGTTTTGTCAATGGAAGAAACCATGTTGGTTCCAAATATTTCATTCTGGTACAGCAGCTCAGTAAAACAGACAGAAGCCATTTTCTCTAACACAACCTGAAGCTGAAAAAGAAGCATTTTGGAACAGGAAGAAGACACTCAGACATGCAGAAAAGAAGTAAGACAGAAGAGAACAGGACCACTGAAACATTTCACCATACTATGAATCATTTTGTTATCTTCAAAGTATGCAACACTGGTTATAAGGGTGATTCACTCTTAGTGATAGTTTGAAGTGCCAATACTCAACAAATTTAAGCCATATATCAAAATACTCACTTTTGACATTTTAAAGCTCTTACAAAGAGAAGGAGACTCCACACTTACCCATTTAGGATAAAGATGTTACTGCACAGTCTCCTCCTCATTGTCACAATTTATAAGGGAGGGGGAAAAAAAAACCCAAAGGAGGATGGCACTGAGCAAAACTGAAACCCACAAGGTTTTAATAGCACCTTTTTTTGTCTTGAGTATGGATACATTCCCTTTCATATTCCCCTCTGAAAGCTGCTATGAGCGCGCCACCATACTGGATGACAAGGTGACCTTTCCTTGGTGAAAGGAAACGAGAAAATTTTGGTCTCTGGTACCGACCTATAAATGTATTTCCTTGCTTTCGCTGGGCTATACAAAGTTATACACACATAGAGGAAGGACATTACTTTCAGATAACAGAAAAAAGGAAAGCAAGAACAAAAATTGAAGACTTCAGTGGAAACTTCAGTCTGCACAAACAAGGAACTCATTTTTATCTCCAAAAAGGTTAAGGTCACTAGACTAGCGCTCACAATTTCTTACCACAGGGACAAAGGAATACACCACAAAGCCAGAAGTGGACGTATTACAATTGGCAGCTGGTTTGATAATGCTCGAGTTCAACTGATGATGAAGAATGAATTACCCTTATGCTTGAACAAAAAAACCCCAAAACAACAAACAACCCAACCTGATCTCACCAGGCCAGAAGCACAACCACATTCCAGGCACGATGTGTGACAGCACACAGAAAGAGAGTTTCAATTTATTCTGCGCATTTGAGCATGCACAAAAGCCTATATCATTCTCATTAGAATAAAAGCTATCTTCGCAGCTCTAAAAGAGCAGACAGTGATTTCGGTTCTTACTCTAATGCAGAAGAAATAACTTACACTCCCATTTGTTGCGCTTCCTCCTGGATCTAGGATTTAAGTCACCTATATTATTTTCATATCTATAAACAACCACCAGTGGATTAAAGATCTTCCCTTATTCCTTCCCCCCCCCCTTTTTTTAAAAAATGGAAATTTCTTTGACAGAGAGCAACAAAGCATTCTCTCTGAAAGAAAGAGCACTGCAGATACACACCACTTTCAGCGAGGACATTCAGATGCAATTCTGCAGGCTTTACTTAGATTAGCTTAACAATGTTCTCAGAAAGGAGCTATAAACCTTTCATGAAGGGTAGCTTTAGTGGTGGAAGAGGGTTAACAAGCTCATTCATTAATGACAGTGTCTTTGGGGTGCTGGTTTGGTGGGCCTTCAAGGAGCAGGTGTTTCTGCTGCATAGTGTCTGGCACCTTCGCCTTGCGTGCCAGGCCAGCCAGCAAGCTGGGCTCATCCACCGGACTGTGCCGAAAGGACAATTATGCACTACGAGACAGAAGGAACAGAATATCTGACCAAAAAAAAATTGCAGGATTACCTTCTTCTGCATTCACAAGCATGCTCTTATGTATAACCACGTGAAAAAGTGACTGCAGTGTAAGTACACACAAAGCAAATGCAGCGTGAGATGTTTCACCTGGACCTTAGGTAGGACCAATTCAGGCAAACAGTGAAGAACAAAGCTCAAAGGGCAAGTGAGGAGAATAGGTATCTGTTAAATATCGATAAGGAAAGACACTGAGGAATTAGAAGAGGGCTACAATTAAGGAGGTCCACTAATACGACCATTTCATTTTGGTGCTTAGACCCCCTCCCTATGAAAGGTTTTCCTAGCTGGAACATCAGCATCCCTTGCAGAGGCTGCTGCTTGCCTTTGAGAGAGACTATCAAATACAATTTGAAATATTGTGCAAATGAGTCAGGAGGGGCTGAGAGACAGCA
>NW_010329696.1:3132-4363 GCF_000700745.2 Antrostomus carolinensis
ACACATCAGAAACGAAGAAACAGTCCATTTGAATCAGCTGTAGGTGTTTATGGAAGAAAATTATGTCAGCGTTGGTCATGTTACAGAAAGCATTCTGGATTGATTCATAATTAAAAGGTGAGCTTAATGCATATAGCTACTTTAAAATTATGTAGTTACAATTTAGGCAAACTATTGTTTTAATTTAATCAAAAGCTAGTGATTTTATTACTTTACACATAATATGAATTTTGAAGAAAACCCTTATGAAATTAAACAAGAATTTTGCTTTCTCATTCTACTGCCCTCCAGCAAGCTTAATTCAAATGCTATTACTAGGTTTTTGCTGACATATCATCTAAAGGCAGGACAGAAAGGACTGAAAAAAGTGCTTGGCAAGAAGGATAATTAGCCCTAGTTAAGTCAGAAGCTACCAAGAATTGCAATCCTAAATATTAAAGAGAACATTAACTTAGTAACAAATTCCAACAGGAAGTATTTTAGTGTTTGCAGCCTGCAACAAAATAATTAAGACCAAAACATGCTATAATAATATAGCTTCTCACTGGAACTGCTTTAATGGGTAGTTTTTGTTCTAAGGATAGATAAGGATTTTGCTGTAAGGATAAATACCTTAAATCTTGAATAGCGCTTATGTGATTTATAGGACTCTGAAGAAAAAAAAATATGTAAATGAAAGTGAAAGGAAACACCTAGCTGGAATTTGTCTCACCACTTAAAACATCCATTTTCCATTAGGAGAGCCAACAGCGGTGCCAGTGGCCACATCACCTCTCATTAACTCCAGAAAATTATTTTGCAAAGTAAGAATGCCCTTGCGAGTGACAAGGATGCATTAGGCCTCTCCTCAGGAGTTACACGTGAACTATATACTCCAGTGATACTATAGGAAACCTATACTCTAGGAGACAGTCTACCACAGCCAAAGGCACACCTTGCAGCAAAACAAAAACCAACCAAAACCCCCCAAATCCCCACCAAACCAAAACCAGAAAATAGAGCAGTGAGCATTAACTAGCAAACAAACTACCTTGGAAGATGTAGGAATACTAAGATAACCATGCTGACCACAGCAACACAGTTATTCCATCCTGGAGGCTGAGCCCTGGCTCTATCATCTTTATAGACTTCATGTCCATGTGGGTTACTACAAAAGGCAAGTTGCATTCCAAAAGGTAGGGTTTTTTTGTCTCTCCCCCTCCCCACCCCCCCCTTTTTTTTTTAATGAAAG
>NW_010329696.1:4374-16358 GCF_000700745.2 Antrostomus carolinensis
TTCCCTAGCAAATAGCTCTGAGCTGGAATGCAGAATAAATGTCTGAAAGACTCCTCTGTGCTGGAGGGCTTAGCAGAAACCCAGCAGTCTCAATATAAACCAGATGTGTCACAACAAGCTTTGGGGTGGAGAACTGTCTTGGCTCAGGGAATGAGAGCACTCAGGAGGTCCTGCCTTGTACAATACAGAAACGGTAACAATTAAGGAAGGTGGGAGTAGGCTCAGCAAAACTTGCCAACAGAAGGACCGATGCAGCTTTCTTTAAAGCACTACCATCATCCATTCTTTACGAGGGCTCTGATATGTGGAGCATTTAGTTTGCATTAAATATGTTTCTTTCAGAACAACGCAGAGCCAAGAGCCCCTACAGACCTTGAAGTGCTTCCATGAGGGCAAGCGAGATAAAGTACGTGCTGATTTTGCTAGGAAAGTCTGGAGTGTCCCAGGTTGACTATGATCTTCGAGCTGTTAGTACTCCTCAAAATCAGAATACAGAAGCCAAATTTAATCCTGGGTAGATACATCTCACTAGCTACACATAATTCTCTTATGACGTAGATGTGCAAGGCACTAAAAGAATATATGCCTGCCCCAAGCGATCCAAGAATCTCATCTAGACGTAATTAGGAGTAGGCAAGTACTTAGGGAAATTAGTCATTAGTTTGCAAATTCAGGCTCTGGTCTCTCAGCTACAAGCTTCCCTTTGGTTTAGTTCCCCCCCACCCTCACCCCCCTTTTGTGGTGAAAGAGCATAGGGATGGGTGTACAGTAGCAGAAATCTGGGAGTTCCTGCACAGATCATCCCAGAACAATTAGTTTTGTTAGGTGATGTAGAAAGAAGAAAATATTTTGGAAAAAATATCTCTCAAATGAAACAGAAGCAAACTAAAGAAAAGCAGAATAGCAGGAACACTCAAAACCAAAAAGAACTGGAAATCCAGGGTACAGAGAGATGTTAGGGAAGAGGGAGGAAGGGAGCAAGGAAGAAAGAAGGAAATATTTCTCCTCCCCCCACCTACTGGTTTTAAATTTCAAAATAATATCCAAATGCACTCCTCTCCAGACAGTGTAATAAGCACACGGACCCACCTGTAGCAGGTAACCTCTCCTTCCAAAAACTCTTTGCACTCATTTCAAGCCCAAAACATGGAGAACAAGCAATTAGTAAGTGAGAACCTCTGTCTGAAGGCAAGCCTATTAAAAATCCTGCTGGCATATGATGTAAATACACAACTACAGTAATGTCAATCCAGATGCTAACTGAAAACCACTGCTCTGCTGAGTTGCAAGCTGAACTAGACTTTCTTGTCTTAGATGTGTTTATCAGCTCAGCCATACTGCATCATCCTGCTTCTTTTTTGCATAAAGGGGAAGCTTGTAAAAATGCTAGAGGATGCTGGATGTTTCTAGGAGAGACGCCTGGTTTCCCATGAGGTCCTGAGCCCATCTGTGGGGTTCCCATGTGCTCTGGTAATGGCAGTGGCAGCATAAACTTGAGCAATGCTCTGCTGCTGGCTGGGATTCCTCGGCTGACTCAGTCTGCAGCAGGTCATAAAACATAGGAGAGTCTATGTGGTGACAGTCAGAGCTTAAAAAAAGGCAGGTAAAGCTGTGCTGGGTAATTGGTAGGCAAGCGGCAAATGGTGAGGAGAGCCTGCCAGGAGGAGAAACTCAAGTGTGTGTAGCATTCCTTACCTATTACTTCACTGAGAAGCCGAGACCAGCCCAGTGTGATCCAGGCTGGAAATGGGCCACGGGAGCAGCTATGTGGTTATGGTGGATGAAGGAGAAATTACAGGTCTGGGAATGGCAGCCAGGAGCCCACATTGGGCCACCGGTAGTGGTGCCGCTGCTCACTGGGCTGTGGGTTTTGGGGATCAGCTGAGCAGCAACTGACATGCCCTACTGGTGCCAGACACAGAAGGGTACATATACTTTGACTCCAAGTCAGCCTTCAGGCTAACTTCTTCGTTTTTTGTGTCAAGCAAGCTAATTATTTGGAAGTATGATCTGGAGGGAAAACGGAGACAGACACTGAAGTGTTTGGCACTGTCAAGCACATGGAGATATTTCATGCATTTCTTAAAGGGCACACCCGCTCCCTGGCACGCATGCCGGGGCAGCCCACAGCGCTCACTTAGCAAAGATTGATTTTTTTTTCCCTTATGGCTTCAATTTACTCAAAAAAGCTGATCCTGATGTACACTGAAGGATAAGCGAACAAAAGCGCTCTCAGAGCACGTGGGCTGAGGAAGCAGAAGAAGCACACCAAGTGCTTTTGGAGAGGTGGTGGTGTTAGAAGCTGTATAAGTTCCCCTCCAAGCAGGTCAGGCATGGCGGCTGGGACATCCCCTCTCAGTGCTGGGGGCACAATGGCAAAGGGAGCAGGGCAAGGGTCCCGGGTGCTCCCAAGAATCAGGGGGAGAAAAGCCCTTTTCAGGTCACCACCACAGCACAAACAGCAGGGAGCAGGGGTGCGTGAAAGCACCAGGCAAGTCACCTCTCTGCTCACTCTCCCACATGTATTACACGTTTTGAGCAGCTCTGAAGTCATTTACGGATGACTTAGCTGTTCAGACTGATACGTTGTAGATGCCCTGTAGGCAGCCCAAGAAGATTGCCTGCTGTTATTCTTGTCTGTGGGCACATGACAATGACATCGTTCAGGAGACCCATTTCTGAGGTCAGCTCTGGAAATGTATTCCTAAAGGATCAGTTCAGCCATGCAAGAGACAGTCTTAGCTGCTGGCTATTTGGGAGGATAACAAACTTCCTAACTTACAAGCGCACATCTTCATGATTTCTTATCAACAGGCTTGAGGTAAAACTAAAGCACGAACAACACGAATAATAAATGAAAATAACTTGTACTCCTACAGGGGAGTACTTGTACTCCTGCAGGGCCCAGGGCTTTGACTGAAACTCTGTCTTCTCAATACTGTGTTTCTTTTCCTCCTGTTCTGTATCCCAGTATGAATTCTGTGGTTTTGCTACGTCAGAGTAGAAAACCTGTCCTGACAGCTTATGATGTGGTGCAGGGGAGGACATGGGACCACTTTACTGAGTTTGGAAAGATAAATGCCAAAGGACTGCATTAAAGACATACTGAAGCAAGCCTAAAGAAATGGTAACAATTACACAGTAATTGATACTATAGCAATTATAGCATTCTGGTGCTGGAAACCTGAAACATATGCACGCATACCTGGATGGACAGACACATGGACACACTCTGCAAAAAGCCCATACTAAGACATGCATCTTTGTGACTTGAACCCCTCTAGCCTGGGAGTCTAAAAGAGCAACAAAAAGAAACATAAGTAAGTCACACAGATGTCAAGAATGACAGTCTGAATATCCTGGACAGTCACAGTTTTCAAGCTGATTTCAACTATTTTGATAATACAGTGTTTGATGGCAACACTTCGTAGGTAGCTTTAAGCTTGAACAGGGTGGATGGACTACTAGAGCAGAAGTAACCACCTGTTGAAGTTCGGGACAGTAAATTTGTGCTAAAAGCAACAACTGTAAATCATGTGCACTTTTTTTTTTTTTGCTAAGGGGGTTCATTTGCTTATGTGACTATCATGCTCTGAACAAGAGAAAAACATGCACGAAAGATTACAAGCAAAAGCAAAGTGAAATAGGAAGAACAGGTAAAACAGGATTGTAACAGTTTCACTTCATTACAAAGGAATTCAGCCCATGGCTGGAGGATAAATGGAGGCAGTATAGTTCTCTTATAAAGAAAAAAAACAACAAACCCAAACCTGTCTTGCTCAAGGAATTACCTTGTTGACTTTTTGTTTGGCCATAGGGGTACTCTCAATTTTCTCAGTCTGACAAATGAGTTTGTTCAGGGGGCTTGGAAAACTGTCAGATTCACATCTTTTCCCCCTGGTCAGATGAAATTATTATTATCACAGATATTCAGACAAACTCTAAAGTCTCTGTATTCTTTTAAAATTTTCCTAATACAGTTTGGGTGGCAAGGGAGCAGGGGGAAGGAAGCTGGGGCAAGGGTTTGCTCCATAATACTACATAATGCTACAGAGAACTACTACTAAAAAAATAAAAAATTAATTTGTCATAACAGAACGACCATTTCCTTCCTGCTATCACCATGGATCAAAGAGCTCTGAAATTCTATGTTGAATTGTAAAATAAGTGAAACACAGTGCTGGCACTGGTCTGCCATTCAAACATCCCACGTGCAACACATGAGCAAATCCAGCCTACCTAAACACATATTGAGTTGCTATTTCGGAGCTCTAAAAGCATTGGCTGCAGAAAAAGCATCATGTGTGCTCAGTTCCTGTGGCTTCAGCCTTTCTGCACTGCCGTGGCTGCCCCTGTCTGTCACTCTCAGTCCTCAGGGCGAGCCTGCTCACACGAGTGTAAGTGCTCAGTGGCATGAATAATGCCTGCACAAACTCACCGCCCCAGCGCGCCACGCCAAGGAGTCAGCTCTGACAAGCCCAGATGCTCTTTTCAAGTCAACACAGTCCTTAAAGATCTCCAAAATTATACTAGAGCAATACCGTGTAGCTGGTTGAAGTCACGATTATCCTCCTCCATCCTGACCGGCAACTACACCAGAACATTTCTAAGCTTTGCCTGGAAGACCTTTTGCTAACCCAAGGCTTTTTCAAACAGGAAACGATGAGCTTTCCCAGCGTGAGTTTGCATTCCTGGAATGAATAAAAACAACTGAGTTTCTGACCAAGTAAAATTTGAACCTTTATTGCCCGAGTTGAAAAGTGTGCCAGACTTAGTTTTTAACATCTGCAGTGACCGCAGCAAACTGTTTCAAAAACAAACCCCTGCAAGAATCCTTGGATCTTTTTAAAAAAAAAAGTCATTTCCATCTTGTGTTTTGTGTAAGTGACAAACAATACTACTCAAGCTCTTAACAGCACAAGTGGGAGGGTTTCCAAAAAAAGAAGCTGTATCAAAAAGAAGTCAGAAAAACTGTCAGAAAAAACCTATCAAACACAAATATCTTCCAAAAAATAAGTGTCTACAAAACCACTGCAGTCAAATTACGCAAGTCCAAATTATGCATCGCTACTCAAACACCAGTGCTAGCCATTATTAGGCAAGAAATTTGAAAAGTGCATTTTAAAGCACCTTCTCTCTGTTTTTCACATCCTTTTGTCTCCCACTCTCTAGCCAAGTGAAGAAGCCATGAAATTATCTAGCTTCAAATCAACCCATCCATGCAATTACCTCGCATTCCTCTGCAAAGTTTTATTGCCTAGCAGGAGTAGAAATTAAAAGCTTTACTTCAGAAAGTGTGAAAGTTACCAAAAGCCTATTTTACAGGCTGAGACAAAATAGTATTGTTCAAATGTACAGAGATTCCACCACCGACTGAAGTCTCTCAGTATGGTTCAAAGGGAATAAATCAAATCCACAAAGGTATTCTGTGAGTAGAAATGTTTTAACTTTAATTAGATATACAACAATGAGGATCTACTTCTGAAATAAGGCCGCTTTTCTACCTATAGTGCACAATACAAACAAAACTCTTAAAGATTAGACCATCAACAAACAAAATTTACAAATAAGGAAAAAAAACACCCCACAACCAAAACCCCCCAAAAATCCCCAAACCCCACCAAAACAAGAAAACTTGCCAGAGTGAAAAAGACACCTAAGAACCTGAAAAGTATGTGACATACAGCACCCTTCAGACCTTTCCTTTTCCAAATAAAAACAAAGGGCTAAATCAGATGTGACCAAACAGCTGAATGAGAAGATAGTGTGTTACCAAGAATGTGACCAAGAGTGACTTCCCCCTCAACAATGTGGTGACCTCCAGTGAGGAGGACAAGACTAAGCCCCTACCCCAGAGGGACTTTGCAGGCTGTAAGCACAGCTGGGCACAGCGACTGAGTAGGAGCTCTACAGAGGCAAGGTCACAAGTTGTTTCAAGAGGTGGAATGATGAAATGCAGGGTGCAGCCAGAGGTTCTGCAATTTCATGGGTGTCTGAGATTTCCCACTGGATTGCAGCCTGTCCTTGCATTGAGGAGAAGACATGGATCCCCCACCCACATACAGCATAGCTGCTCTGATTAGAGGGTAGCTCTTTACTCTATGATCTTTAGTCTCTATGGTGCTCTGGCACAAAGTCTGTTTAACTGTGGATTTGTAGAAACAGAATATACTGCTTGCATTAGAGAGAAGAAAAAAAACAAAACCCAAACCCAACAAACTTCAAAAAAGCCACACAAGAATATACGCAGTGTCATTTTAAGATACAAGACGTACCAGATCTAACACATATAAGAGAATCATTTATCAGGAGACATACTTGATTCACTCTACTTTTTTAAAAAAACAAAACTAACTCTCTTGTCCTCAAGCAAAAACAGGCCCCTGTGAGATGCAGACACTGCGCTACATAGTGTCTTCCTCTTAAAAACTGCCTGGGAAACACGTTTTCAGTAGCTACACAAGTTCTCAACAAAAATACAGGTCAGGTTGCATTCTAGAGTCAGTGAATGATTAATGTCATTTGAAATCTAATCAAAAACCCATTGACCATTTAAACATTATAATGGAGCTGACAAGTAGAACATAAACTTCCAACTAAAGGATTTCAATGCATCACCTTTCTGATGAGAAAGTCTTCGTTTTTATTTAAGATGAGTGACTGCAACATTTCATGCATCTTAAAGTCATGAAAATGTAATGCTTATTTAAAAAGAGATTATTCAATTGACTGCAATGAGACGTTGTTTATTTCAAATATCACGGTACATTTTGCTTTTCAGTATATAGCTGAAAAGTATCGTACATTTTCTGCTACTGTGTAATTATGATTAGATGGTCAGTGTGGTTTCTTCTACCAGACATTCCCATCCACCCCACCCTTTGAGAAACTGGTACCAGAACTGGTTATGGGAGGGTAGGGGAGCAGGGATCCTGTTGATAAAGGACAGGAAAAATAATGGTAAGGTGTTTGACTACTGTATGTAAGCCTGAGCGATGACAAAATTGTTCCTAGAGTTGCATTTCTTGTGTGCTCACCTGGCAGGAGGGTGAAAGCCACAGCAGCATTGCACAAGCACATCAAGCAGGATGAGGACAACACAACTGGTTGTGCACTTTTCCAGTGGCAGATGCAGAAATGGGGAAGAATTCCTGCTAACTACAAAATCAGGAGACGAACAGACAGAGGAGTGTGAAGGCCACCCTCACACAGGGTGCTCCAATGGAGACAGAGGTTTCAAAGCTATCCGACAACTTAAAGCAACATCTAAAACTACAAACAAACTTGATATATGGTACAGTATATGGTTACCACATACTCGTATATCATGTCTGCTGTGGAAATGCCTAGCTACCCAAGTTAAAAATTTGGGCAGTGTGTGTTTAATGCCCACATTAACAGTCCTCCTTTCTTTCCTTCTCCATGAGGTCCTTCATGTCAGATACCAGGGAGTACTGACCTCAGCCCTACCCAAGGCTGGCCAGGGTCCTAGACATCCTACTGTGTCTGACCATTTAGTATCACTGTAGTATCACTTAAGCAGTAGCATGTTCAGCACAATTCAGGAGAGCAGCACTGCCTTATATGAAGAGAAATCAGCGTGTTTTTGCTGCTAAGGCATTTTTACAACGTTCAGTATTAAGCATTAAAGGTACTTAACTTGACTTGGCGTACACCCATTTCAGCACTAGTGATTAATAATGCTATGTTGACTGAGAAAGCATGTTCACACTCCAGCAAAAGGTGGCTGCCAAATGAAACAGGGGATCGATTAATGTGACACAAGGTTCCTCCTGGGTGATGCTCCTTGCTTCACCCTGCATTTGAAGAGGCACCAACACGCAGAGCTGGTACTGCTGTTTGACCCTTTGACCCGATACCTCCATGCTCTTGCTCTTGAATCAACCTGCATCTCTAGGAGTTCTATTTTTCCTGCTATAGGAAAAATAAAAGAGAGCAACCCTGTCTGAAGCACTGTGACATCACCTCTCTGAAAGGAATGAGGACTGTGTGGCTGGTTTGTAACAACATGGTACCTGGCAAGATATGTGATTTGAAAGAAAAGAGCATAAAGATAGAAAATAAGCAGAAGAGGGGTGAAGAAAGATCTAGAACAACAGGTACTTGAATACTACAATGATTAGGAGCACTGGAGCATCAACTAAAAAAAAAATCAGTATATATGGGAATGAAAAAATATATGGAAGATACTTCAAGTCAGAAAGGACAAACTTAACTTGCTTAACTAACTTAATGCCTATACTTTCCACCTCTGTTGCTTCCCAGTTAGACCTGCTATGCTATACTGTAGATGCAAATGGAACAAAATGATTTATTTAGAGTATTGTTTACTTACTAGTTTATTTCCAGCTTCCACAAAACATGAGGGATCTAGCTTAGAAATTCAGGGGAAGAAAACAGGATGGGAGACACGTGGCTTGGCATTCTTCAAAATTTGCTCCATCCTTCTGGCAGGCTCCCTGCTCCCACCATATATTTTACTGGAAATGGTCCTTCCAAAGAGCTAGTTGGCATCTACAAATCTAGCTATTAGACATCACTCCAAGTAAGTGAGGCTTATTTCTCTTGCAGGCAAAAGATTTCCCTTTTTTCCCTGGCATACTGTACACCAACAGAAAGGCAGCAGACAAAATGCTTTTGCTTGTTTTCCAGCCATAAACTCTCATGGATGGACTGATCCACACATTATGTGCCTGGAGTCAGCAAACACAAGCTTTTGGTTGCACCATATACTGTCAATGGTAGCTCTAACCTGGATAAAGCAATTCACAACTCTTCAGCATAGTTTAATTGAATGTCTCAATGTGATATAGTGAGGATTGTAGGCACAAAATTATTTAAGTCAAATGTTTACTCTTGACTAACTTGTATCCCTGGATAGCTAATTTTTTTCCTCATTGTCCGTCAAATTGAAAATTCATACTTTGATGGAAAAAGCATACTTTGAAAAAGTTTGTTAATCTAGGCAAGAACACTATAACATATGAAGTTACCATATTTTGATATTATGTCCTCATAAAAAACCTTCTAAATGTTTCTGGACTTTCACTTAGTACAATAGACTCTCTAATTCCACAGAGGTGAATCTGGAAGATCAATAAGGTTTTTGCTGCTTACTTTAATGAATGCCCATAAATAATGAAGGCGGCTTATCTGTATATGCTCCAGAGGGACTGTCATCCATCAAGCCAATAATATCTGGTCAAGCAACTTTCAGATGTTAAATTAGATTCTCTTTAGAGAGGATGCATCAGCTTTGGTATCTCCTGTCCTGCAAGAAACATGGCATCTCCCCCGCTGATCAGCAAAGGAGTTGACAGGAAAATACTCTCCCAGCCATTCAGTATTCTTGTTAGAAGACCAGCAGAGAGGGAAATTATGGTTTTGTGTTAGAAAGAAATCCCCTGGTAGCACTAAGATGCGAGGCAGCTGTGAAAAATAGAGGAGATTGATACTGAGAGCTTACAGTTAGTGAGTTTTAGGCAAAAAGCCCCTTGCTCCCCAAAGGCGCTAATAAGAGACTAAAGTGGAATAAGTAATGCATTGAGATGCTGCATAAAATCATAATATTTTTGAAAAGCAAAAAGGTGTCTTCCCTCAAGGGGTACTCTAATAAATATACTGTACATTTCATTTAATAAATATGCAAAGTGCAGATACTGTTGAAATACATAGCTGACTCTCATAAAATTAGTTTATGGACCTTGGACAAAACATTGTTGTGTTTTTTCTTTCAACTTTCCCAAATCTTTACTTTTCCAAATGTCCAGTTAAACAAACAAACCCCCCCAAAAAACAACCACCCCAAACAAATACTCCTCCCATTTGCAGTTTTGCAAGTTGTCTTGCAACGAAGAAACAATTTATGGCTTTCTTTCCCTACTCCCTAAGCATCAGAAGTTTGATTTCAGAGTAATCATCATTTAAATAAAAACACACCTGAGCATAAGGCTGCACATACTAGAAAAGACTGACAGGTATTTTGTTGCATTTCTTTAAAAATAATAAGAATTAAACCCACCTTTTTTATTAGTGCTTATAAAGTCAAATGGCAGCACTTACATTTTAACAATACACAATAAAGACAACATAGTTTTCCAATGACTAGTCTAAATTAGCAACAGTGCTGAACACTAAATGCATTCCAAAACACTTACACAGCCTGTGGTTTACAGCTCAAGAAAGTTGCACATTTATATAGTGATGATCAAACCACAGTACGTTAATTCTGATATATATTTAATACTATTCCTACTTACAGAAATACCCACGATAACATTTCGTAACTAAAAAAAAATATATATCTATTCCAACTTAATCATACACCTATGATCATGAGGCTGGCTTTGAAATCTGCCATTACGCATTTCTTTTTCAAGTACTGTTAGAGATAATCTGTTCTTACTTTCCATATTAGCAATTGCAGTAGGTACCTGTCAGTCCTCGGAAGACAAACTATAACTTAGGACAACCTGTTTAGGTTTAGGTCACTGAATTGCAGCACGCTATTTTAGAGTATTTTGTTTTCTCAGCAAAGCAAAAATAATTATTAAAAAGTGCTAAATTTCATGGCATGCATTCAGTTTAAGTTGGACATTAATTCAGATTACTGTTCCAAATCCAAATCCACTTGGAACAACCATTCTGCTTTCCCGGTTTCCAACAACACCTTGCAAATCCTGAGCTCCAGGAGTAATGGGATCATGGGAACGTCAAGCATTTCTCCCTCCTTCCCTCTTCCCGCTCTGCTGGAGGAAATTTCTGGTTTTCAGATGAGGTGGTAAATGATCCCCAAGGTACCAAAACAGAAACAAGTAAAAGTAACACTAATTCAGAGTAGTTTATTTCCAGGAGTGTGAGTCTGTATTATTGCTCAGTCTTATAAAAGCTCTGCTGAAGTCCCAGCTTTCCGACCTCTCACATGGTAGGACAAGCTTCATGACCAAAATGCCAAAAGACACCCATCTATAGGAGTATACGTTCAAAGGTGCCCTTTCTGTTTTCAGCACTTCCGAGTACTCCTTTTGACCACAAGCATCTGGACTTTATTGAATAAATTTCAGTAATTTCACAGATATAAAAATGTATGTATAAATACTTGCATGTATTTAAGGGGTACTCATAATGTTGTTAAACTTAAGATTTGTTCATATCCAAAATGTGTTTCAAGCATGGTGTTTAATCTCTAATGTGGAGGGGCAGGCAGGAAGAAGGAACCTCACTTCATGGTGTAAGATTTTACCCCAGCATGCAGCTAAAAACATACAGAAGCTGGTAATTATCAGAACACTTATCTCCATTCCAGGCTGTCTTTCAAAGCATCATTTTATTAATAGGTTATCCTGGAAAAAAAATCACTGTAAGTCTTAAAAGAATGCTGCAGGTTTTTTTGACATCAGTTTGCTCAGCTAACACTCCCTTTCAATTAATTCTCTAATTTGCCCAGGCAGCTAGCAGATATCTACATCTTCATATTACCTGAGACACCTTTTGAATTATTCCTGTCTATTTATACTATTTAAGCCCTTGCAAGCCAGTGATCCAAAGTTGTTTTTAACCATTTAGTGTGCTTTCATCTAGTTTAAATACAATCAGCTTTAAAAAAATGCACCAAAACCCACCCAACCTCCCACTTTAATAGATGCAGTTCTGAAGCTAGTGAGGGCCGTGATGAATTCTATCAACACTAGGCTGATCTCTTAATAGAAAAAACAATGTAAGTTTGCATTTACATCCGTTACAGATGTGGTTACTGAACTCCAAAGAGAAAGGGACTGAGGCACAAGGAGAGCAAATACGGTGTGAGGGCAGCAAACCCCTTAACCCCAGGGGTGGGGGTATAGTTAGGACATGATCAGATGGAGAAGAAAATAAAAACAGAGAGAAGAGGGGTGGGAGAAACAGGGCCGGGATGCAGACAGGAGCCAGGGTAATGAGATGCTGCAGGAGGAGGTTGTGAGGAA
>NW_010329696.1:16381-56789 GCF_000700745.2 Antrostomus carolinensis
CCCAGCTGCAGGAGATCCCTGGCACCTGATGGTGCCCACGCAGGCTGCTCCACCACCCTCAGACATGGGTGGGCTCCTCTCCCTGTTTCTCCCTCCATGTCCCCTGGCACTGGAGAGAAGCTGTGGGCAGCCAGGATTGTCCCTGGTCTGGTTCCTGCTCCGTGGTGTGGCTGGCACAGAGACCCCCGTCAGACATACTTGCACCCCTTACTTGCCCCCTGTCCACACAGTGCTCCTTGCTGTGCCCCTTTGTGCCCAGACCACTGCCTCCTCTCTACATATATTATTTTTTACATATATGCAGTTATTCAGTGCTGAAGTAGGTTTCACTCCCTCCACAAGGGCTGTCCTACCACAGGTCTGAGAGTCCTCTCAGCTCCCTTGCTTTAGACAGACTTGACTCAACACTAATGTTAATATCTACCTAGCGAGTTTAAATACCTTGCAAGTTTAAAACAAACCCAGCTGTCCCTGAAGGGCTAGGTGATTTATGTGTATTAACAACCTTGGAAATACATTTTAAAAGCAGACAGGATCCCACAGATGCCTAAAAGTCCTCCTGCCTCTCAGCTGTGCTCCAATTTTGGAGCTATGGAGCAAGTGTTCAGAGTCACAGTCACCCACAGGAAGCTTCACCCACACACTCCCCCCGACAGACAAAACTGTATTCAAAATCAACACCCCAGAAGCATAACCAGGAGGTTATGCCAGTTGTATTTATTATCCACAACTGTGATACTACAGCCCAAAATTATCATGCAGAAAGGCACTTACTCTGTAACTTAAAAAGTCAGTGCAGGCTCCAATTTTTAAAGAAAGCATTTTGATTGCCATAACTTCCCTCTCCATCTAAGGCATCCTGAATGCACTGTAGAACCATCATCACATTTATCCCAGATCCCTTTGTACTTATTTATTAATAAATATAAACAGAAAAGTCTCTGGTCTGTGCCCTAACTTTTCCGGCTGCTCTGGGTGCAAGGAGGAAAGTAGCAAGTTTAAGGAGGCAAGAAACCAGAGCACACTGTTCTGAGCGGGGATGTATTGCACAACCTTAACTTGCATATTCTAGGGACGGCTGCATAACATACTGCAATTTAGGTTTTACTACTGGCAAACTAATGTGCCTAAACCTGGAAACAGTCTCTCTCTTGTTTGTACAGTACATTTACTTCATTACGTCAATTAAAATAATCCAGTTCTGTCAAGAACCTCAAGGTGCCCATCAGCACACTAAAACCATGATTTTGGTACATTTTTGGGAATGCCATTGGTTAAGCTACAACTGCTAACAGATGCAACATTAAAAAAAAAAAGAAGTATATCCTTTGCTAGCAGTAAAGGAGCAATAGAAACACACCATCTTAAAGCAAAGCTTAGAACATTAAATATACTGGGACTGTCTGTTGGGATCCCAAGATATACTGGGGTTTTTCAGAACCTTCTCCTGAGTAATCACCTTCTCAGGCTGGAAAAGAAAGAGCCCTCTCAAAATGGAGATAACCTCTCTCACTCACTTGTAACAAAGACAGACACACAATGTGAAACACTGAGCAACACCAGGAAAAAAAAAACAAGCCCATGAAGAATAGCATCTGCTTATCTTCAGAGGCCCAAATTTTCTGGGGCTTCACACTAACTCAAGTGGATTTTTATCTTTCTTCCCTTTGTTTGCTTCCCTGACTTTCATTTTCCCTTTTCTCCTCCTGCACCATATTTCAGCTTTTATAACCATGCGCAAGGCTGGCACCCTGTCTGCTCCTGCCTCCACTCCTCACTGGATGAAGCAAACAGAGCAGCTGCCTCTGGGTAAAGATAAAAAGTAGCCCTAGCTTGCCACACAGCCATCCCCATTTTCTTTTTCTGTGCATGGAAACCCATCTATCAGCTCATGATAATGTGGTTTTACTTCTGTAGTGTGCAGTTGCTTCAGGGGTTGGGGTACCACCCCTCAAGGGAGTTTCTGCAGCAACATTTTCCTTGTTACCTGTTTCCTTCAGCCTTGTTACCATTTTATTATTATTATTTTTTCCCTCCATAAGCTTTCTTACCTTTTGCTGAGTAAGTAAATTCATAAACACATCAAAGATAAGCAACAATGCAGATCCAAGAGTTGGTATACCAGTAGCTAAGCAGGAGAATATTACCCTCAGATGACTACTTTGATAAAACCAAACTGGTCTGCCCATTACAAGGGTATATGTTTTGAATTGCAAATTAAAAGACACAGCAAATGATCAATTTCTTGATATATGGAAAAAGATATGAACAAGGTGGTCTGCAGGTCCATGAAGAATTACTTTTCATGTAATTCTATACATTCTCCCTTGCTCTCATTTTCTAAACCCAAGCAAACAAAACAACAAGGACAGCTGAAATGAATTAGTGAGTGTCCAAAAATATCCAGCCCATCTTTCTTAAACACACACAAGAATGTTTCTAGTTTGCCAAAAAAAGAAGCAATATTTTTAATACTGCTGCCCTCAAAGAAGCTGCCTTTTGGCTGTCTGAATTACAAACTACTGTCTTAGACAGATAAAACAAAGGATATGAAAAAATACAACCGTGTATAGAACAAGCAACATGGGAATCAGTTGGCATCCATCTCTATGCTGTCCCACATCATGTTTTTACTAGTTTTTATTCAAACCAATGGCCTGTAAAGTCAACAGGATTTTGCCAGAATAAAATCTCAGTGCTTAGCCTGGGTGGGGTTTTTTTCTGTTTGTTTTACCCGGAACTTGACCTCTTATTTGCCAGTCTGAAGTCACTAGCAAAATATTTTTACCTTTCAAGACCAAGTTGAAATTTTTACATGGGATTAGTGGCAGAGCAGATAGCAACAAAAATTTCTTGTTAATAGCAAAAGTGACAGGGGAAGAGGTGGGGGGAAGCATTTCAGCTGACAGCTTGGAAGTAATACACCATTTATATACTTTTCTTGGCATCCATTACAGGTTTCACTGAAGCATAGCTTTTTTCCTCCATTGTGGTAAACTTCATGCTGAGCAATGCAAGGGAAACAAAAAATCTGGAAGCTGTAGTCATGTTGGAATCCAGATGTTAACATCAGAAGGAACGATCTCATGTGGTGTCAGGGTCCAGTGAAGATACATTTGAAATTCTGGGCTTAGCCACTTCTTCACAACAAAAATGTAGCTGAGTTCCCAAAAGCTGCAGGAATCCTGACCATTGCAAACTACTCCAGGAGCCAGAGCAGTGCATGTTTAGGCCATATACTGAGTATTTACAGAGCAAAACTCTTTTCCATCAACTTCAAAGGGAGTTAGACACCACATATTGGTGGTTCAAACTGGAAGAAGTCCATGCCTAAAGAAGGGAAAACTTTTTTGTTCGCTATTATCATGGGACTTCCCTCTTGCAGGAGGAGATTAAAATAGAACCACCTATACAAGTAACCACAATGTGTTGCATTTGGAGATACCATCTCACGGATAATGCACACACACATGCAAATGAATCAAGCAAGAGAATTTCTTTGTTTCTATACTGTGACTGTTTCTGTTTTTAAATGCCTGGGTGGTGTTTGGAAACTATGGGCGAAAGGTTACTTGGGAGAGTGATGAATAGACTTGGACTTTGAGGTAGGGCAGGGCATTAAAATAAAGCAGAGGGGTATCATCCTTCCATATAAATGTAGATAGGTTTTGAGAGGGAAGAAAACAACTACATCAGCATGGGCTGAACTAAGGAAGCATTTGTGTCTCTATTTTATTTTTTTTTAACAAACAAAACATCTCCAATCATTGCATCTTCTTGTTCTGTTTTGTTTTGTTGCCCACCCAAACACACAGGTAAATAATACAGGGAAGCCATACGAGGCTCGTTGGGTAGTGAGGGAGGGAAGATGAAACAACTACAGGTGCTCAGAAGCCTTCCCTCCAACAAATTAGCCAGGTTTATAGTTTTGCAGGACTCCTCACAGTGATCCTGATGGCAGGGCTGTTTGCCAAGCCTTGGGAAGGAAGAACAAAGGACACTGGGAGAGAAGGGGAATACTGAGTGAGTTCAGAAACGCTGCCCTGAGCCTCCAGAGAAACAAGCTGGCTGGCTGGAAACACCAGTACAGGAAAAGCTGTGCTGTCTGATAAAGAGGCCATGAGCAAACTAGATTGGTCTGAAATATGGGAGAGGATCCTAGCTAAGGAAAAAGTGCACATAGCTCTTTTTCTCCTCTGTTTAAGTGCAAAATACAATTTTGCACATTTAAGCAATTGAGTCAGTGATAGTCTTTGGAAGGACTTGTCCACTCACCCAAGTCAGCTGCTAAATGACTCTCAAGGGGAAAACTGTACAGGTGCCCACCCTGTCAGACCTGCCAGCTCCCCCGGTACAGAGCCCAGGGGTCTGTCACCCCAAAAGTTCTGCATTCAGGGATGCTGCCTTGGAGGATGCATTTGGGCAGAAGTGCCAAAACTCACCTTAACCAATACCAGCAAGAGCCTGAAAGAAGGAAGGGATGCAGATGGTCCAGGAAATAGATTCCTTTCAGCAGGGAAAAGCAACAGATCAAAGCTTATTTCTTGACAACTCTGTCTCATGTATCAAAAAAAAACTGCCTGCAACCATGAGTCAGAGCCCATTAAATAACGTATTATGGGCCTATCATTTTGGAAAAGTGCATTTCAGTGTTAAATGAATAAAGATATTAGCTTTATGCATTTTTACATATATATAACTCACTAGGTGATGCACAGTTAATTAAAATCAAACACATGCAATGGAGCTCTGGAAAGCTTCCACATGAAACAAAATTGAAAAGGCTAAGAATATTCAGTTAAGAAAGAAAATTAATAAAATTAAATAATAAACAATATCGAGCAAGCACATCAATTCACCTTGTAAAAAATCTGCAAACTAATGAAAGAAAATACATTTTGAAAAGGAAATATAGTGCACAAATAAATGACTGACACTGTCATCAAAGTCAGTAAATCAACATGACAAAGACCAGACATTTAGTGGCTAGAAGAAAATCCCCTACAGTGATAGCAGAAATTAAACCAAAAGCACCAACCTGGTTACAGGATGAAAACTCAGACACCACTGGGGTTTTGGACAAGCTCTTTTTTCAAGGGGTAGCTGGAGTGGTACCATAGTACCACTGCCCTCCACACTCACCATCCTGACTCAGCACAGCCAGGGTGGGAAGCACACACAAAAGCCACCATCCTGCTGCTATTTTTCCACAAGGTCATTTCTTTGCTCTATCAAAGTATCTCCTTTTACTGTAATTGTCCTTGAGCACTATTGTTGGTAAGAGTTATCCAGGTCAGCTCACATCACTCTGGGCAGCAGCAGACTTGGCACCAAAGGGACGAGGATGGCTGAGCCATTCTGCCCAGCCAGCTCTGCCTGCCCATGCTGATGTCCCCAAGCAGCTCATCTGTTCATGGAGCTGACGCAGGGCTTTAGCCTAATGAGCACACCATTCCCTCACGCATGCTGCAAGAATATCATGTACTTTCATATAAAAACAAATATGCAGTGCTGTGTGAGATTAAACATAGATGGACAACTGCACTGATATGGAGGGGAAAATCCTTTGTAATACAGCACAGATGCAGAAATCATTAGTGTCCTACACATTTTCCACCTTTGCCTGCTGTGCAAAGCTGGAGACCATCTCTAAAACAAACAACTTTTCAGAAGGCCAACCACAGCCCTTAATACAAATTAATGGAAGGCAGAAGTCAAAATAATTTTGACCTTTAGTGCATTCCATTTTCTGTTTTATCACAAGTATAACAATGTGAAACATAACATAGTCTCAAAAGTAAATTTGCACCAAGCATAGTAGGCAAAAGCCTAATGTTAGAGAAGAAAAATCTGTTTTTGTTAAAGCCTTCCCAGCACTAGTGTGCCTATTTTTGAACCACTTCACCAAATTCAGATTCTGAATATTCAAATTTTAAAGCAGTATTTTTGTAGCCAAGCTTGTCTCCAGCCTCCATGTAGAAATCCCAAACTGGGGGAAAGCGGGGGGGAAAGAGGACCTCGCAGCTCACCTTTGCCATGTGAACTGGAGGCACAAGCAAAACAGCTTTTGGACCTTTTTTGTTTATTTTTTACATAGAAGAGAAGAGATACAGGGCCTTGCTTAGCTGTGTTATTCATTGCTGAAACTGAAGTGCTGGAGCCCATCTTTCCTAAAATTCTGTGGCAACGGTGTGGAAATAGCTCTCGCAGTGAGGCAACTAATCTCTCTGCATCAGCTTAGAAAACCAGGCACTTGGAGAATGCAATTAATCTTCTCCAAGGTGGAGAGCTCAGGGGCTGTGGTGGATAACAGTCCACAACTGTCCATTTTTCCTCTACTGATTATGAAAGAAGTCTACATTTTTCAGTTTCTGCTGCATTTGTATTTTCATCAAGAAGGGTTTCATTCCATTCATGAAGAAAAACAAGCAAAGCTCTCAGCACTCCAAAGCTGGAACATTCTTGTCAAAGAATTTAACACATTAGACTGGCAAGATTTAGGAGACTGTATGTGAAAGCACACAACTAGGCTGCAATGATGACAAAAGGGTAGCTTGACAGCTTATTGACCAAGAATGGCTTTCACATCAGGAAGAAAAGAATAAATATCATTTGTTGTGTGCCAGATATGAAACATGCAGTAATACAAGTAACTATACAGATGGCTGACTCTAGAGCAGGCCTTATGGATAACTACAGGATAACAAATAAGTTTTAAACCATACAATGCTTTCTAAGCATTTTACAGGCTTCTATTTCTGCATCCTCCATTCCATACATAGAAAGAATTAAATTAGTTTTATCCCAAACTGCATATATTGCAAAGCCTAAAGTCATTTCAGCATGCCTGTCACCAGAAAGAAGTAAGATCACAAACAATGAGCAGGGACATCAACAAAAGAATCAGGTGGGATAAGCTCTTTATTAAAAAACCCCCCCAAAAAACAAACAAAAAAACCCACCCCAAAACCCCCACAAAAATAAAAACAAAACAATTTTTTCATAGATATTCTGGCAGAAAAGGATGGGGATAAAGATCCCTGGCACATTAAAACAGCCAATAGGGTTTATGTTTTTAAAAGCCTGTAGATCTAGAGTAACAGACTGAATACTGAGACCACACCTGAGCTGCGATCAGGATACATGACTGCAGCACAGGTGAAGACTCCAAGCAGACTTGGTTAAAGCTCTGATGAAGACTGGCAGCTGGGGAGCCAGACCAGCACAGCTGCAGAGCTCCCCCAACACTTACACTTACACTTAACCCAAGAGCACAGTTACTCCTGCACTGCGTTTCAGGGTACATGTTCTTCTCTGGCACTAGTGGGTCCCCCAACAGGCACCCCAACATTCTGAAGCAGCAGGCAGCATCCAGCTCCTCAGACTGATTTCTGAAACCCTTGTAAATACTGTGATTTAAGTTCTTTACGAACTAACAGCCTTTAGGTGATGTTCTCAGACTTTGTCTCACTGCAGACCCCTTTGTCCCATACCTTACGGCAACATTTTTGTTTCATATGAAGGCTGGTAAGGAAAAGGGAATGATGGAATTTCACACATCACTAAGGATAACACAAATGCTGTGGAAATGCTCAAAACTGGCAGGAGACTAATTAGGAAGGTGACAGAGGAAGTGGTTACAGCTGACAAGAGAGTTAAGAAAAGCAGACTGCCCTTCTGTATGATACATAATTGATCAGTCTGACACATCGGAGAACAAAACTTTTTAACAGAAAGGTGGGAACACTAGGAAGGTAGGAATAGGAGGGACAAGAATTTAACAAGGCACTTCAAAGCAGTGACATTTCTGCTGGGTAGGGCTTGAGTGAGTACAACTTTCTGGAAACTACACTGGCTAACGCTTAGCCATGAACGAAAACTAATTTTTGTATTTAGGACAGATGAGAGAGTTGATTTGTCTTTCATTTGAAGACGCTGTATGTCATACCATGTCATATGGCATAAGAGACACAAGGCTTACGAGGAGACAGAATTGGTTTTGTCAAGCCAAATTACATCATTAGGGAAGTAAGAAGCAGTGAGGCTCGGAGCCTTTTCAGAGGGATGGGATTTTGCTGGACTCTGAACTCAACATCTTATCCTCGGTCCCCCAACTGTTCCACCTGCCTCATTATCTTTAGACAATGGCCACTACTAGCACTGTAACATCTACAGACACTAGACTCTGTTTAGGGCACTGAGGTATTCTATGTCAATATATCATATAATGAATAAATAAATAAAAATATTATTAATAATAATCACAAGTTAGTGTACAAACAAGGCTCTCACAGAATTTCCACAAGGTCCCACCTATCTTTGCATCACTCCAAAAATGACTATCTTTTCAAAGTGTTACCAAGGGATGCATAGTCCATTTAAAGAAGAACAAAACACTTCGGTGGCCCATGACCCAGACTAAAATTAAACTAAGCTAAATCTGGAAGTGAATTAATATAAACCATACTGCATCAAGACTCAAGGGACTGGAATTGCACAGAAGGGAGTTTTTGCTTTTATATCTTGCTGCTACTTTTCGGCAGTTACAAACAAAGAGCCATCCTTGAACAGAGCGCTTGGAGAGCATCTTTAAGCAGGCTCTTTCATTCCTGTTCAGCAACCTGAACAATAGGAACTGTGATAAAAGCAACTTCAAGTCACAATAAATACATTGTTCCCATTTAATTAATGTTTTCCCAATACAATTGGTGTGTAAGAGGTCAGAGGAACAGAAAATTGTATACTATAGAGATCATGCTGTCAGGTAGCACATTAAAAATTTTAAAAGTGTTTTCCATGACTGTTCCACAACATACACTGAGATGGGACTAGCAGAATAGCACGTGCACCAACCAGTTCTTTATAAGTGGGAAGCTGAACCCTGTAATCTCTTTATCATCCTGTCAGTGAGTTAATGGTCATTACCATGAACAGATTCTTATTTTATCAAGCAAGTCAAGGCATCACTGGTGCTTTTCATATGATAATACTGATGCTTTACACCACAATTAAAATGAGTACATTTTTTTTAGCTTTACCTAGGCTTAGCTGCAACCTTTCAACTTGCAAACACCATCTTGAAAGCCTTATGAGAGACACTCCTGTAGCATACTATTCTCCTTATGACCCAATCTCTCTTTCTCTCTCTCATTCCCTCTCTTCTAAATACATTATAAAAGGCTTAGAGATGGAAACAATAGAAGAAACTGTTAGCTGAGAAAAACCTTTCCTACACGTAGTGTAATGCTACCATCCAGAGCAGAGCAACCGGAGCTTAACATGTGTTTTTGTTCAAGATTACCAAAGCTCCAGTGAATGTTGCTTTCCTTTATCAGCACTAAAAATATTTTAACAAACATCCTCATGTCAACAGTTACATATTTTCAAAACAGAAATCTCCCACTGGGCTTTGTTTGTTATCAGCAAAAAGTCATTTTGCAATATTTCGCCTTCCAGCTCCCCTCCCTCAAACAGCAACCACCACCACTGCTGATTTCTTTAGTTTCTGGAAATGTTTTACTTTGTCCAAACAAACAGGGAAATCAGTTCTCATTAAAATATGCGATGAACTAAAGAGTTAGACTTAAAAGGTTTTATTTGCTGGTTTTTTTTTTTTCAGGTTAAAGATATCCTGTGTATTTAAATTGGATGCTAGTGGTGGTTCGGTTTTCAAAGGATGCTTCTAATGCTACCACTAAATAAAAAAAGTAAATCAAGAACTGGACTGCAGCTAAATGTGAGCACACGTAAAACAGAACTAAGACCATGCAGGGCAGTGTTGATCTTGGACCCTGAAAGGAATTTTACTAAAAGTTCAATGATCTTCAGAGGTGACTCCCCCAAACTCATGATTTCCTGTGTTATCTCAGGACACTTCATGTACAGAAAAATGAAAAAAAGAAATAGCCGAGTCTCAAGTCAACTTCTGCAATACCTCCTAGATAAGTGTTCCTATTTCTTCTTTTAAACTGACAAAATCTAGTAAATTGGGGAAGGGAGAGAGAGCACAGGGAAGGAATAGCTTCCTTCAGAGAATTACTCCAAGCTCATGTGCACTCTACTGTAGTCCTTTCTCAGGACGGAAAACCCACTTCACCACGTAGATCTGTTAAAATGCGAGAGTCGAAAGACAATGAGAGCACTGAAAAAAAAAAAAAAAAAGTAGGTTGTGAATGCTGTCAGCAGTCCCTGTTTGCTGGGACTGCTGTCTCCTCCTGAAGGGGCAGCCACTGAAGAGCAAAGTCACACACCATGGGCTGCCCATCATCAGTATACATGAACATCTGTGTTGCATCTACCCAGGGCCAAAAGCAAACTTGTGATGGGTGGAGGAAGGCAGCACCATTCTCCATAGCCCTTCCACTTTACAAAACCCTAGTTAAGCAGTATGAACTGAGGTACTGCCAGTCGGCAAGATACAACATTAACAACCTGTGTGGTAATCTCCTATGTATAAAGAGGGAAGTTGAAACCAAGATTTTACAGAATAATTATTGATTTCTGGGTGCACAGCTCAAGTTACTCTGAAGAAATGCTGAGTTCACCTTCTGGAGGGGGAAAAAAAAAATTCAGGCTCCTTTAACAACTCTTAAGCTAAACCAGCTTTGGGTTGAGGTACCCACATCACTGGTTATTTTGGGATGGTTGCCATGAGGCCTTAAAAAGAGCTACCCTGGGAAATGAATTAAGGTGCAATATATCATATTTAAAACCTGGCGTCCTCACTGCAGGTTGCTCTCCAGTCTTTGCTCACTCCTGTGGGCGGAGTAAGCGTACGTTTAGAGATGAAAAAAAGAAAGGTCTTTCCTGAGGGCCTGGGCAGGTGAGTGTGTTTCCATGAGGTATGCAAAGGTGTGAGCCCACAGTGAGCTGCAAAGATGGCCCCATAGCATGCTCTGCCCCTACAGTACACATGAGGTATCCTGCTGCGAGCACACGGTGGGTACCATCGCCATCCCTACTGTAGCTCATGCCACAGCTTGTGCCCTGTGCTTGCACCTGCAGTGCCCATGTGCTCCAGCACATCCTTTTGCAGGGGCCAGAGGCCAGCCAGCCACCCCACTGCCCCATCACTGCTCCCTGCCCCATGGTGGGGCTGCCATGGGGTCACCTTGCCCAAGAAGAGAGCTCGCCCCACTGGAGGAGAGCGCTGGGCTCACCTAGCATGGGGTGGGCTTGCCCAGTCTGTGCTGTGTGACACAAGGCAGACATGGACAGCTTATGGCAGCCAGTTTTGCTGGTGGTGATTGTGAGGAACGGGGTCCAAAGCAACCCCACAGCATTCGCTTTCGGTTAGGCCACTGCATGCTTCTCACATATCACCAATCACTTAAACATCAAACATTGTTCACTTTATGCCATGGTAGCTACAGCTTAGTCTTCACAGAGGTCTTCTCTCTCTGTTCTCCCTCTCTGCTTCCCAAAACCCAAGACCGCCTTTGGCCTCCTGCTTACCTTTAGAGCAGCTGCTCCTCTCTGAGCCATCAACCAGTGTGGATGGCGACCAGATGCATTATCCAAGCTGGCAGCCACCCTGGTTGAACACATCCAACATGGCAGCTGCCCTCCAGCAACAGTTCAGTGGTACCCAAGTGCCCACTTGGGCACTGGATTGACCTTCACTACCTTTGCTTCCCTGATGGCAGTGGAGGACTGAAGAGGGTCCCAAGAGACATGATAAGCACCTTGGCTGTGCCTGTGGAAGGGGCAGAGACAAAGTCCATGTCCTTCTTCATAGAAAGCCAACAGATAAATTGGCACAAAGGACAGAGAGACAATCTGGTCATTGTTATGAGTCTCTGTTCAAAGGCTATCCTGCCGAATCCTACTGAAAGGGAATTTAGGGGAGCATGACAGCTAGGAATAGTTGTCTCAAACCTACTGAACTTCAAGTCTCCCCCTCTCCTGACACCATGCCCCCCCTCCCAATTGAGCTCTGTACAAAGGGAGCTGTATGTGATAGCTACACTGGTTCTACTGCTCCTGGGGATACTCCTGCACCAAAGATGCTGACAGCAAGAAGCACATAGGTCACCTCCTCTGTCCTGGCACTGCCTAAGTACCAGAAGGCAGCAGAATAAGATGCTTCTTTTGTCTTAATATTTAACTGCTTTTAAACATTTGATATGTTTACAGTCAGCCTAAAACACCTGAAGGGTATCAGTTTGTGTACTAAGCACACTAGATGCATTCAGCAAAACCTAATTTTACAAGTGAGATGAAGCTCAGCCTTCTTTCCACATTCATACAAGATACACATCCAAAACAAACAACAAAAAAAAGCAATCCTTTACATCCTTTTTCTAACCAAAGATGCTAATCAGATGGCACTGGCAGACTGTTTTCCTTCCTCAGTTCTATAAAGAGTTTCCTTGCAGAAAACCTCTTACGGGCCCACTCAATTCTTTCTCCACAGTATTCTGTAAAACTCTTCATTAGAAAACACAGTAAAAAATTATAGAACTACTGTACTAGCTGTTTCCATGTACTGGTCAAGAACATTCATCACAGCCATAATACCTATAGTGCAACTATCAGCAAAGAGAAATCTAAATTCCATGGAATTACTGCTGCAGCGTTGAAGTGTGTAAGCTGCCAAAGCATTCAGAAAGTTAGTAATTTGTTTATGGACTAGACAAGGCTTAATTAAACCATGCAGCTCTGAAGAACAGTAAATCCTCTCTCCTCCTGTCTTCCCCCCACCCCTTCCTTTTTTTTTTCCCTAGACTATCTCCTAGTGGCTTTCCTCTTCCTAATAATCCCATCACAAATGACAGATATGTTATCAGTCATCAGTGGGATTTGACACGTTCCTAATACCTGTCATGACAGCTCTGAAGTCTGCATGCTACCCCATTGTATTCCAAGGCATTTGCAGGATGTAATGGACACATCAAATAGCAGGCAATGGCTCTGCTTTATTGGACTGCTGAAGGCTTGCAGTATAGAAGCAGATGCTTAACAAAAGCTAATCTGTGATTATGCAAGAATACACACAAAATAATTAATTATAAAACAGTACAAAGAGCTTTTGCACTCTCTGTGTCTATGATCATCTCAGCCACATTACAGATTTATTTATTTATTTATTTATGTGTAAGAATGCTTTAATATTTAATAAAAGGTATTGGTAATAGCAAAGATCAGAATATTAATCCAAGGTCTTAATTGAAAGGTTCAAAGTATTCTACTCATGCTAGTGACATGGCAGTGTATTGCTGTGCCCATACAGAGTCTCTCTTGGTTCCTTGGGTCTCTGCTTTACTTTAACAGAGAACCTGATGCAGAAGTCAGGTGCAAGTCAAGGACAGAACCAGAGTTAACCAGAAGTGAACACCTGAACTGATATGAAGACAATGGGATTGTGAAGTGTGTCATTCACAGTAATTGTCAATACTACAAAACCAAAGGCTAAACCTGAGTGCAGTAGAACATAAGCATGAAAAGAGAGAGTCTCCTTGATGGGGACACAAGGAAAAGACAGAGTGTCATCACCCAGTGATAAGGACAAGGAATACCAACTAGCAGGTTTTGTAGGAGTCCTCCTAACACCTGCCAATTTCTGTGGACCTCTTAATACAAGTAGTTTTGTTTTGATTTGTTCAAGTCCTGGAAAAAGCTGTGACAGATACAGCACTCCACAGAACAAATTCAACACGTAACTCTCTGAACAGATGTATTTTCTTTTAGTCAAATCCTCGTATTACTTCAGACGACTCTGGTCATCTGTGTGTAATACTTTTCAGGCACAAAAATAAAACAGTTTCTTACTGTAACATTTCTTTGGAGCCTTAAAATTGCAGAAGACTTTCAGTTTAGCTGAGTCGCTGCAAAACATCATATAGCCACAGTCTCTGCCAACCAGCATATGAACTGCATGACAGCAGTGTGCCTTGCCATTAGTAAATGCAATAGCTTGTTGTTCTCAATGCATTTACAGTGTTGCACAAATGTAGGAAAAAAACCCACCCTCAACAAAAACAAAAACCCCACACAGATTAGAGACAATGCAGCCCTGTGCACATGAGTAACTTAAGGCCCTTTCAGCAAGGCAATAAAGCGAAGGCAGAATTGTGAGCTGAAGTGTTCCATTGACATAATGAGCTTTGGAGAAGGGCTGGAGTGAACACAGGCAAAACACCTCCAGCCACCTAAGGGACTGCATGTCCTTTGGACAAAATTGTTAACTAGTACTGAGGGTCTCAAGGGATTGTTTTCATCTGCAAGAAATGGATGAGTAAACTGGTCTTTTTTACAGCACAGTTTTATTTACGAGAGATACAAGAGGAAGTCTTGCACCTCTAAGCACTCGGGAACAAAGTGAAGGCATTTGGGGGGCAATGTTGCTCTCGGGATGCTTGACAATGCAGCAAATCCTGTTCCAGGGATCTAAACCACTGCAATAATAGCACTTAATAGATCGAGTATAAACTCACCCTGCCAGCTGAAGCACTTTCAGAAAAGCTGAAAGGCTAAGTTTGTATCAGTGAGATTCACACCAGATTAGATATTGCCTGTTCCAAAGTAGCCAGCATAAAAACATATCACAAACAAACTTGTCATATTTTCTGATCATGATCTTATGCCAGGGCCTGATTCAGATCAAATTTGTACTGTTGACTGATCCTAGGTTGTATGGAGGCAAGATCATGGCAGCACAGCCCCATTCAGAAGTCTTCACAGCAAATATTCCGCTCTGGCTTTGCTCCAAAGAGCATTACTGCTTCTCCTGCTGTCTACATGCCCAGTTATTTCTTTCATATACCCTCTCAGCTGTAAGCAAATCAACATGCCAATCCCTTAGGACACATGGTTTAGCTTATACTTAAGACTTGCCATTCTGGCTTGTGCTTTGGACATTGATTTCCATTGTCTCAGCTATCACTCAACAAAAGGGCATTTAATTGCTGTCTCATTTAGTCTGGGGGAGAGGGGGAGAACTTTTACCAGCCCTTTGATTGATGGCAGCCATTAGCACCTTCTAGCACAATGTGGACTTATTAGAAGCTCGATTTACATGTGAAGTTCACGGCCACACAAGTGAATCAGATTTGCAGCTACGCTTATTTGAACAACTTCAGAGACAAAATCTTCACATGAAATGAATTTGCAGAAATTCTTATGCTGGCCACCCATTTGAAGGGAAAACTTTGAAGACTAATGAACTTTGAGGAAAGCTTCTAGAAAGAAAAGAAAGTTTAGTAGAGATCTCATAGGCTTTGTTTCTCTCTTTAAGCACTACCATGTAGGTACTTCAACAGTTGAAAAAAAGAAAAATTAACAACCAGCCAACCTGATTTATATTTATTTACACACGGCTAACACCAGGAAACACTTCAGATCCCCTATATCTCAAAGTTCATAATTGCATACTATGAAAGGCAATGCTGAAGAATCCCATAAACTATTTCCCCTCCTTGTATGAGCATTTTCTATTTTCTTTGTGAAGGAAGAATGAACAAAATTAATATCCGCATTTAATATCCTCCATGTTCTGTAGAGCAGTGAGCCACATACTCTGGTGTTCAAGCCAAACTGCTGACAGTGGATTTTTAGTACTCGTCTCATTTGATTAAAAAGCACAAGGATGCGAATCTTCCTTTCAAGGGAACAGAGCTCAAGAAACAACTAGATCAGTGAAGGCTTCTTGAAATACTACCTTTAATCACTCCAGTTATGTGAAACCTGCAGTAATTTCAGTAAAAGTTTGATATATGTAATTCAACACAACTTATCAAAATGTTTAATCACTGCAAAAGCTAAGACCAAGCAGCTTTTGAACATCAGACTTTCCAGTCAGACATACAAGCAAGCTGAGGCACTGAGTATTATCAGACACAGCTTTGTGCATTTTTTGGAAGATTTACCATGGCAGAGGCAGATCGAGAAAGGCGGCGACCACATGAGCACTTGCGCCATCTCAAATGTGGGAGCACTAACCCTGGCCAGGCAGAGGTTTCTGAAGCCATGTTAGCTATACCCACAAAAAAGCACTTCTGGCTACTTTCAGAACATATCCTCTGTTATTCACATAATTGGTTTAAAATTCCACAGCAAAATTACTCTGCTATTACTTGCTTTCAGTGAGTCCACCCTTACATTCACATCCCCCACAGGACCCACCTTTGTTCCTTAGTGATACTCATCTTCCCTGATATGTATTTCTAAATAAGCTTAAATAGCGTCTATTTTCATGCTTTTTCCTACATTTTGAAAAATCACAATTTTAGATACGTAAGTGAATGTGCAAAGGCAGAATGTACTTTTTTCTTTTAGAACAGCTATCTTCACTGTTATTCATTCTGGAGTTCACATGCATACAAAACTGCATTTTGATCCCTCCCTTTCCCTTCAGTTTTTAAGGGGAAGTAAAACTTTATGCACATAAACATAAAAAAAAAAAACCCAACAAACCCTCCACCAGGACACCAAAGCCAAAAACCCTCCCAAACTGGCGTGCAGCCAGTTACTAGTTAAACACCGGAATACACTTGTTCTGTTAACTTGCCTATTTGTAAATTTTATTTTCTTCTCCCACTGTTTTGTTACTCTCTGGTGTCAAGCAGGAAACACGTATTTCTCTTGCTGGAAAGGCTAAGTGCTATCTTCCAAAAAAGTACGGTCTATAGACAATTATTACTGGTAGCCAAGACAAAGGTGGCACAGGCAATCCCAGCGAAATCCCTTGCCTTCCCCTACAGACTTAAGCCAGGCTGCAATCAGTGCTCCCACCAGCAGCGCTTCCAGGAGCATCGCCAGCACCAAGTGAGCTGCCAGAATGGTTTTAAACCACTTTGCAGCTAAAGAACAGACCAAGAGCCATCTTTGTGCAAACCCTCTGTCAATTTTCACTTCAGGTCTCTTTGTCCGCTTGAGGATAAAGAAAATTCTTAGCTGGAAGAAGGTCTTACAAGCTGGTTTCTGAGAAACCTGTCAAGCCAACATGTACTAATCAACGTGAACAGATCCCGGAAAAGAAGTTGATCGGATCTCTCCAATCATCCTCAGAGACGCAGTCAAACCTGCACAACTTCGAGATTCAGGTCAATCACACATCTGCTCAGCATCTCCCCAGGAGACTCAGAATGTAAGTGCGAAATTAGGGCAAGCACTAGCACAGCAGTAGGCTGGAGCATCTTGCTGGCAGAGGCACAAACCTGCTCTCTTACCCAGCATACCTTCTATAAATAGGTTTATGAATACAGAACCTCTGCCAAGCTGTTCTTTTTTTTTTTTTTCCTGTGCTAATTTTAACGCCTCTTGCAAGATTGGCTGCTAGAAGTTTTATCTCCTTTAGTAGTAATAAACATATCATATGCTCCAGCAACATCCAAAAGTCTTGATGAATAGCAACAAATTTGTCTAGAAACATAGACTATAATTTACCATTTAGAAGACTCCAAACTGTTAAAAAAGAAAAAGTGAGCTTACCCGAAAACAAAAAATTCACATGAGAAGTCTGTGGGCACACCGCAGCTTGGAAGAGAGGAACCCACTTCTGCCAGGGCTTCAGGAGGAGACAAGGCAGTGTCAGTGTTTAGTCTTGTTCAGCTGTGCTGCAGCAGGACCAGGCGAGCCCCAGAACTGAGCCCTGGGCTGTCCCCCTTGCTCTTCTCACCTGGAACAATAGAACAGGCTCTCAAGCTCCCTCAGCACAGGAGTGATGCAACATTTCACATTCAAGACTTAGTGATGGATGTTTACACTGTCTGACTGCTGGAAATTCAACACAGCCTTGTAAGAAGGGAAAACTCATTACAGCTGCCATTATCAATAAGCATCGTTCTCTGCTTTTCTCTGCTGCAGGTGCCCTCTCAACTTAAGACATCTTGAGTACATGCAAAGGACTAGAAAGCTATTTACAAAGCACCCTAACTCTACCTTCGAGGGACCACTTTTCTATAAAATAATGGTAGACCCATGAAGCCCAATCTGTGGTAAAAGACTTTATGGTAAGAACCTCACTTGGCGCTGTCAGTGGCTGAGTGACCAAGTAAACTAGTGCTAATTTCAAATAAGGGCATTACCCAAGGACTTAAATTACCATGCACTTTTATCTCTATCATTCTCTTCCACCTTTTTTTCCTCTTACCCTCTCAACTCTTACATAGGTCACCATCCATTTTCAAGGATGGATGCCTAAATGAAGTAATTTATTAAGGCTCAATTTTCAAAAGCAATGTCACCTTGCAGTTTCCCTTCATTTCAGAAATTAACTTCTAGGGGTATATTCTCAAAAAGCCTACACCTATATTCATTTCAACTTTCTGGGGAATAATTGAGTATGGATAGTAAGGTTTAGCCTGATGGAATTTTAATTTCCATATAAAAATAAAAGGAAATGCATAGCAAAGAACTTTCCTCAGCCTCCCTCTTTCCCGCCCCCCCCACCCCTTTCTTCTGAAAGGTGAAGACAAAGGAGACATATTACAATTAAATTTTTTCCCTTTCAGAAATCCCAAGAAACTCACCACCATATACTTAAGTTTTGAGATATGTAGAGTAGACCACTAAATACTTTATATATTCTGAGCAAACTCATCTCACTGGCCCTGATCTGAGCAAGGGGTTGGACTACACTACATTGAGTGGTCCCTTCCAATCCAAGTTATCTTATGATTTTTTCCAAAGGCAACAAAGACTGGTTTGTACCTCTCAAACACAAGCCAACCTTTTTTCATGTTTACCATCATTTTTACTGTATGCATCTTCTCCAACATGGAGTCTTTCAATAGTTCAAATCTATAAGCATTTTTATACGTGAAAACTCTTAAAAAGGTATTTTTCATCTTAAATTAGTAGAAGTATCTTTTCACATGTCACAAACTGGAAGGATTTAACACATTTAGGTAAAACTTGCCTGGTAAGAAAACTAAGAGAATGTATCCTAAGTCCTCCATTTTAGGTAATGCTAAGAGGAAGGGCTTGGGGGAAAAAACCAGCATTGATATTTACTGTAGAAGAACCACCAACTTTACAGTAATACATTTTCTTCCTGCAACTGATGTTTTTAAAATCAGCCTGATCATGTGTCACATGCAGCTGTCAGACCTGTTTGCAGGGAAAGCAGCAGGATCCCTCGCACGCTCCACACCTCTCCCTGCCAGCATGGTCCTCCCAGCAACACCTCCTCACTCTGCAAAGGCGCAAGGTCATGCACAAGCCCACAACTCTCACAAAGCATCACACAGCCAGTTCCCAGCCTCAAGATCTGCCTGCCTCCAGCACATCCACGAACCAAAACTTTTAGCTGGCTGGCAGGTTTACCGAGTAGTAAAAAGCTGACATTTCAAAGAGACTCTCATTTTTTCCACTAAAATCTTTACGCATACGTGTGTCTCTTGATTAATATTAAGCCCAAGAAAAACTTGTGTAATGCTGAAAAATCTTTTTCTGTTTCATTGTGTACCTATTCTCATTAGAAAAAACCACAGACATTATTTAATAGATGAGATATCCAGGGAATAAAGTGCAAGAATTCCAGTCCTAAAACTTCATAATGACAAGATATTAAAATAAAAAATAAGCAGACTTTTTCCATTATTAAGGTGAAAGAATGCCATATGGGATTGTAAAGTTCTCCTCAAGTTCAACTGAGCCTTACTTCTGTTGCTCTTCAAAGTCTAATGCCCCTGTCATCTCTGCCCTCCTCTCCCTTTTCCCTCCCGCAAGGACTTCAGGTAACTATTCCTAATTGCAACAGGCATGTTGGCCATCAGACTCCATCACTGCTACAGCTACAAGGGCATGCTGAGGTGAGAAAAGGGTAATCCCTTCAGAAAATTACTCACATGGGTCTACCAAGCAAGGGGATACACATTCTTTCTTCCTTCCTTCATTTTTCAAGAATCACAGGTACAATATAGCACGTTTACAGCTTTATTCTAATAAAACCATCTCAAAGAAACAAACACTATCACCAGTTCTAAAGTTGAGCCTTAGCCTCAAACAGAGTCTAAGAGATTGCTATGAGATATGTTGCTTTTTCTGCAACACTCCCATAGTTTGCTTCGAAGTTCATTATATTAAGTGGAAGTAGTTGAGATGCAAAGTCAAATTTAAACATCCTGGGAATAGCTGTACATGATGCACAGCTGGCAGGCAGGTCTGCTGCAGGGATGAGGTTCTGCACATGAAGTCACAAGAGTGGTATTCCTAATAATGTGTAGTAACCAAGGCATGGAAGAGAAATCAGTTCACGAGTTAGCCCCCAGCAGCAGAGAGAGGAAGTTCTGTTTGCTCCTCTAAAAGGAGGACAGTCAATACTGCTCAAATAAAAGCCTGGATCCACAGTCCTCCAGGCTTAATTAGAAGATCATAAAGAGTACAAAATGGCACTGGACACAAAAAACGACCATTTTTCAAGTAAATTTAGTGGAATGAGCACTGTTACATTTACAATCGACCCTCCTCCATCCACTCTTTTTCCTTGTTAATGATACAGAATTGGCTGCAGATGCAACAAAACCTGTCAGCGACTGCAGCGTGTCCTAAAGCAAGTCTTGCCTATTATTCCAGCTGGCTAGATGAAGGTCGCTGACACTGCTAACACCTCTGACATTTTATAATCAATTACCAGCATTTACAGAGGAGAAAAATACCACTAGCTTTGAGCACATTCGGAAAGAAAGAAACTCTTTTCAATTAATTTTAAGCTTGCTCTTCCTGATAGCCAAAACATGAAACCATGAAGCAACCTAGCAAGCCAAATATTAGTGAGATTGGTTTCTGGCAGCCAATGACATATTCTGTTTGTATATAAACAATTGTAGTTTATCTGCCTCTTTAAAATAACTGCAATATGAATCATCCTAAGGACAGCAGCAGAGAAAACAGCCAAATACTTGTAGCTGAAGAAAAACATAATTTAATTCTCAAAGCAACTATGAATATCAGACTATCAGCATGTTGCTAACACCAAATACCTACCGGAAAAATCCAGCATTTTGTGGAAGAGACTCTTGGAAGAGAGGCTGACCTTTACCTATCCCTTTGCTGCTGGTAAAAGATGACGAATTTCTTCCCGTACACTGCACATTCATCCTGTGCCTGCTTTCATCTTCAGGACAGGAACAGAGACTACCGCCTTTTAAACTATTCCTGCATTGATTTTTAGCCAGCTGTTATATTCCACTACTGTAAGTGAGGATGGAGAGCTCAGGAAGAGAGATTTTCAAACAATACTTTGTAAACAGTCCACAAGTCCTATCTGATTTATAAACTGCCAATGCACTGGGTGAGTTCGGCCCTGGATTTGACAGCGCTGCTCTTAACCGATGGTTTGAAGCAATCATTTTGCATTAGTACAGGGCCTCAGAGAACATGGGGATCTCTAACTTAAGACCTCCTAAAGACCTGTATTTTGGTCAAAATTCTTGCTCCTGACAGTCCTTCTCATCCTCCAGCTCCTAATTCAAACCATCAGTCAGGTCTTGCTTTTCACAGGAGCTGGTTGCTGTATAATATTTGCATCAAATACAATTGCCAAAGGCATTCCAATTTCCACTAATAATTGTTATTAGGAGAAGAAAAAAATATGGTTGTATTTTTGTCAGAAAATAACCATTTCCTGATGTTTAGCGTAGGCAGGATAATGGTCACAGACAGCATCTTGGCTCAGCGGGCAAAGCTAGTAGGTGGTAAATGAGAGTGCTGTGGAGGGGACAGATCTTTTTCTGGGGGGGAGAAGGGGCAGTGTCTGCTAAAGGAGGCACCCTGACAGCAGGAGATTTATGCATCCCCCCTTGCGTCAGTCTAGAAGGAGGGAATCATTATGCAGGGCCAGCTGCAGGGGTGTGTGCTGCTGTCGGGAAAAATTAGAAGTCTAGCAATGAACTATAAAGAAGGGAGAAATGACAGAGTGAATGAAAACCCCATGATAAACCCATTTAGGCTCTCTTCTCCCCAGGATGAAAGATGAAGTCTAATCTCTTTGGCACATATCCTGGCTGCGACTCAAACAAATATGCCTACATACACACGCCTCTAGAATGTGCAATAACAACGTCCACCAAAAGGACCCGTAACTGCAAAGGGTACCGAGCCAGAGTTCTTTTTCTGCATGTTTAGCTAAGTTCTGGGGAAAGATCAGAGCACACTAAGCTGCTTTTCATCAGAAGAAATCTCATCTGCTGCCAGTCGTCTTCTTTGTGTAAATACCTTCGAAAGAAAGCTTTTCCATTTGAATACTTCAGGGGAGTGGTGGAGTAAAGGGAGAGGAAAGAAAAGATGACGGGAGTATAAGACAGTGAAAAGCAACCGAACTAGGCTCTGGTATTTAATTCTTATTTGACCGAAGAAGAACTTTCCAATTTCATGTGGCATTCCTTTGCCAAAGAGAATTTCTGGCTCAGTCGGACAGGTCTGCATTACTTCTTGTCCTGTTTAAGGTAAAAGGTTTTTGTTTTTTTTCCCCCTCCTTCATTAATACACTCACGGAAATGAAATATTCCAAGTATTTCTTCATTGTGCTTGGTAATAAAAACAGAGTCAGGCTCTCAGCTCATACTGCTATTGGTTAGCAAGGGAATAGGGTAAGAGTGGTGAAGGAAAACAGTGGTCTTTAATAGGCTCCCAGAAGCCCCTGGTTGCAATTCCAGCCCTAAGCCTACGAGGGAAAGTGTCTGGTAATTTTTCCTTCTGCCTGTCCTGACCATTATTAAAGCCTCAGGGCTGGTGAAACTGTCTGGAATGCTAATGCCCTGCAGGAAGCCAGGCAGTACAAAATGGGAGTTGCTTGGAGAACACCTTCCTAGGGGAGAAGGGAGGGAGGGGTGTACTCCGATACCTTATTTCAAGGTACAGATATGGACCCATGGTGTTAGCCACATTTTTTACCAGAAACAGAAGAAATACATTTTGCCCACCACGCCAACATTGTAAACTATGCAATTGTATGTCCTTCAGTACAAGCTTTTCCAGATACAGTTTCGTGAGAAAGTTTCGTTCACTTGTAAGTGTGAGAACCAGGAAAAAAAAGACCCCACAAAACAATTCTGCTGTAAAAGTCTTCCTTTCCATTCTACATGCACATTCAGAAATGTGTGTCTCTATTTACAGTTCTTAAAAAATACTTAGAACTCCTCCCCCCCCCCCCTTTTTTAAGGCAACTTTTTATAGTATTCTTCCTAGTGGTGTCATCTATCAAGCTCAAAAAAGATTTATGCTCTCAGGTGTCAGATTAGGACACAACCGACCACATTTGTAACTACCTGGTGTGTTAAACAAGAACTTACACATGTACTGTGTGGGTTTAAGCTTAAAAAACTGCAAAAACTCAAAAATATATAAAAAGCACCCCAAAACCCCAAACTATGATAGTCTGGAAACTTGAGACATTGATTCATTAACACAGTAAAGGTGTAAACTGGGTACTGAAGTGAAGAATGTGACCCTCTGATGAATTAAAGCAAATGAAAGTTACCTAACATGGATAGTAGCTCAAAGAACATAATTCTGAAGGCCAGCATTTTTTTCATAAAACAATAATTTTTAAAAATGCTGTAGGATTAAAAAAAGCTAAGGAGGGAAGAATTTGATACAGCATGAGATGGAAAAGAGGCTTTTTCTCCTCACTTATATTTGATCAAAGTTATGTGAAAAACCACAGAAATAAACCACAAGTTTTTACAGTGAGCAACAGAAATAAATCTGGAAAATTCCTAAACTACAAAACTGTATCATTGTCAAAGTGCAAACAATACTTATTACAGCTACACAGTTACGTTTCAATTTTTTTTCTTAAGGAAAGTAAGAACAGGGAAATGTATAATATTAATATCAATTCAAGAAAGACTTTCATAGTAAGATATCAAATATATTATGAACAGAGGGAAAAAGAACACAGTTATTTATCTGACTTGAAAACAGCACAGTGTCAATTTAATTTAAAATTCAATTTCAGTTTAAAGCTTTACAAGGAAGAAAGAACTCTATGTATCATAGGTTGTAAATTGAAATCCTAGCAAGGTTTTTGTCTGCCAACTAGTTGCACATCAGCTATAAAGCCAGATTGTGGGTGCTTATTTTAGGAGACTGGGCTGCAAGACTCCCATAAACCATGTTCAGAGAAGTTTGTCATTTACTATTCCCAAAGGTGTTTTGTTTAAACTTTATCCATAGTCCGTCATCTAACAGAAAACGGTGTTACAATAACCCAGAGGTAACTTCAGCAAGGTACAGTATGCGGTGCAAAAGCATGGAGGGTCCTGCCCTGTGGAATTCACCAAGAAGGTCTATGCAGCACTCACACAAACAAATAATTTACAATAGCAAATAAGCAAAAGCAGTTTGTCTGCAAAGACAGCTTTTAGGGTGACACACACACAAAAAAGCCCCTTTTTTCCCCTTTCTAGAAAACACACCTACACAAAATCACTTAATCAAAACTCCACATAAAGCCTTGAATAATGATGGCTTGAGGTGGAGGCAGGATACTCTTCACAATTTTCTGGGCTGAGGGATAAATAAATCTGATAGAAACAACATTTAATATGCCCCCAAACTACAAATTGAATGAAAACCTACTCAGATCCGGTGCACATTATAAAATCGAGAGACACAAGGACAAAAGCTGAGCTTCCAGCTGCCTGTTTTCCAGCTCCAGGAGGCTCCTGCAAGGTGTACCAGCCAGTCTGATCAGAAAGGCAAATTCTGCTCACGGGCCATCAGCTGCTAACGACCAGCTGGCCAGCGGCCAGAAACAGGACTGGAAGGGCACTGAAAACCTGAACTAACAATGAAAATAAATGTCTATCCCTGACCTCTGCCCCTCCAAAAGGAAGGCAAAGAAAAGCTGCCATTTACAACAGCTGGGGCTATTTTTACTTTGTCACATGGGCCGTGAACCTTCTTGTACAAACACTTTGCGAAACCTCAAAACCTTGCTGAGGGAGCAGAGGAACATCTCAGAAAGCTTTGGTTTTGGCAAACTGGAGTTTAAGGTGTGTGCAAACTGGTACTTGGGAAAGGGTAATATTTGAGCACATGAAATTTATCTCCGCTGACACATCCACAGCTGGGAACCCCTACGAACAGCTTCCTCATGCTGATCCATTTCACATCTATTTAGAAATGGAGGGATGTGGAAAACATTATTAGAGGTGACAAAAAAGTGTTTTGCTACTTCAGTACTGGCTTTTATCCTTTGAAAGCTACATAATTATGTGTAAGTTTATAATAAATATTCATTATACATAATTACATTTTTCATAAAACAATAATTTCTAAAAATGCTGTAGGATTAAAAAAGCTAAGGAGGGAGGAATTTGATACAGCGCGAGATGGAAAAGAGTCTTTTTTCCCCTCACTTATATTTTTTTAAAATACATCTGGGCTTTCTCCTGCTCCCACAGCAGAGCATGAGACTGTAGTTATGCTCACCCTCCACTTCCCACTTAACCCTCACCATTTAAATGGTTTGCCTTACCACACATTTTTGGACCTACAGGTCTGAAGTGTGTGGGGGGGGTTTTTTTTTCAAAAAAACTTTTGCTGGCACTTAATATGGAAACTATGACCACTGCACCAATATTTATACATGTGGTGTTACAAAAATATACCATATGCTTTGATGTACTACTCTTTCCTTACTTCCTACTCCAGCAGAAAACACAAAGGATATTTAGCAGTGATAAGAAAACCTACTCACATAATCAGCATGGAGTGGCATAGTCAAAAGGTTTAAGTCTGAATTACTCATTCAGTGTTAAGCCTCAGCGTTGCTTAAATTTCTCAGGAGACTAAGAAACATTGTTTAAAAAAAAAAAATCACCAAAATAACCCATATTTTAAAACAGGCTGCACCCGCTAGTAGGAAAACCAGGCCGCAGCATGGGGATGTTGCACACACTTGTTTTCTTTTCAAGCTATCCCTTATGTGGCACATGACACTCTAGTCTAATGCTACTTTTTATTAGAAGTGTTTTGGCTGCCAGATGTTGCGTAAAGAGGACTCGAAGCTGGAACTGCCAGCTGCTTCTAGGCATAATCTGCCATGGGACTAAAGCAGTCTGAGGCAGGGATGCTCCTCACATGATGGAGGGAGCCTCTTGAGCAGGGCTTGAGGCTTCAGTTTCTTCCCAGTTTGATGGAGGTCAGGAACCCAGGATTTACTGGACTCTGTAGCACCATTTAATACCATCTGATGGCAAAATGGCCCCAAACATCTTGCAAAGGTGAGCAGAGATTATCAGATACAGACCCAAAACATGATGTTTTCATAGTAAGGCTTGTCATACCAGAAGGTTTGGGTAACAGGATGAAATGGTGCATCAAACACCAGCCCACAGTGCACATAAAAGAAAACAGTGGTACAGCAGAAGAGCACAAGCAGACTGAGACTTTGTATTTCACTTTCAATCCTTCTATTTTTAAAAACTAAACAGATTGTTTTAAAATACTTTCAAACGTTTCAAATCCTCCCCTTACATTTGGTTTGCACATAAGTGACACAAGAGCTTCAAATGTTCCAATATTATACTAAAAATGTTTTAAAAGTTGTCTCCAAATTGGAAGGACTTCAGGAAAAAAAAGAAAAAATATATATCAAAAAACCCAAATATATAATCAAGTTCTTTGAAGTCACTTTCTGCTCCACTAAGACATTTACACTAATTGGTGAGTTTCTCATTTCATCTTTCCAGGCACAGATAATTTCTAAATGACTGAGATTTAGGATACATTGTTTTAATACTGATGGTATACTTAATGAGATCAGATTTAGTCAGATTCTAGGCTTTTATGATAGAGAAAGGCTTTGACTTAGGAGTATGTTTTTACAAAAACCCCCCAAATTAGGTAGATTGCTGTATATCATATAGCGAGCCTGCTCATATCATTATAATCACAGTTTGTGATCTTATTTTATATACCATTACATGGTATAAGCAAAACCCTCAAAAATCTATCAGATCCCGATGCTAACATGAAAAGCCTGCAGGTCCATTGTTTTTCCTATTCTCAGCACAGACAACAAAACTCTCAGTGAACAGATGTGCTATGGAGGATAAATACAAGTAACTTGTAATTAACTTAACTGGATCTAACTTGGCCAGCAAAAAGCTTAGCTACTTCCTAACTTCTTTATTTACCACTAACAGAGAAATAACAATTCAGCATCTCTATCAAGACTGATATTCTAAATTTAAGATTAACACTTTTTTAATCCATACCTTGCCTGTGAAATATATCATGATGAAAAGTAACTTGATTGCATATGTATAGGTGCCACTAACTACACAAATTAAGCAACAGAATTTTTATAGTAAAGCAGTATATATAGAGCTACTGTAGGTGGCAAATTCGACTGCAATGTGTCCAGATGTTAGACTAGCCACAGCTACACAAACACTGAGGCACATCATCTTTAAGTAATACAGCAATTTCAGCCTTGTGCTGATTTTCCTACAGAAATACAACCAATTAGTATTCAATTTTGAGCCATACCAGAAACACTCCTTCAGTGCTTGCAAGTGTCTTGATTGTTTACAGCAGCTCTTTTTAAGCTGTTAATATGAAAAATTTAAACAGATGAGAACACTTTACTCCTGTGCTATTCCCGAGTTTATTGCAGCTCCTGTTTCTGTGCACTTCCCTCCTTCACTTGGCCCCATCCAGGCCACCCTCTCTGTGAGGAATCCCTGACACACACTGAGAGGACAACTTTGAGGTGGGCTTCTGTGGTTCAGTGCAGTGAGCCTGAGGTCACTTGCACCACCACTCTCTCCAGGCTAAGAACACTGAGGTCTCTGGATAACGTACCATTTGTCCAGAAAGACAACAATGCAAAGAAAAGTCTGGCCTTAACAAGGAGTTAATACATCTGCCTCGCTCACAGGGAGTCACGTGCCTCCTGCATGAAAATCCTGGAAGGGTTTCCCTGCCTGCTCAGCTGTGAATTGAGACTGTGTCTGGGAGCTGTCATTTGCTACAGTTTGAAATCTTCTTTCCACAACTTAAATAAGAGCAGAAAATATCTATGGTTCTTTTCTCAGAAAAACTGACTTCAGAACCTACAGAAGGTATTTTATCACTTCACCTACTCAGCCTGGAGCACAAAGCCCAAGAAACCTCAGAGAAAGAGATGCACTGCAATCTGCCAACACTAACAGTCACTGACAATGCTGTCTCCCAAAGCATCTGATGTTGTCCGTATTGATTTACCTGCTACCCCGATTGAGGGAACCCACATCCTACACCTATAACCCAACCGTTCCCTGCAGAGAGAACTGAAACATGATTGTAGATGGATTTCTTTGTTCCCAGCAGTCTTCCAAGTATTTTGCCATAGGTTTAGCTGATTGAGAAATTAGTTAATCACTACCTCCATCTCAACTTTCTTATGAATAAGATACGAAGGACAAAAGAAGATTTTGTTCCACCAGAAAACCTTGTGTGTGCCCAGAGCTTGTGTCAGTGACGGTTACTATTACATTCTCACAAGTATACTGCAGTCTAAAGAGGAGGTGTCCTCCTCTTGCCAGGTATTAATCGGTTCACAAATACTGTGTGTCCAGGAAAGAGAAAGGAACTGTTGCTTAAGGTACAAGATTAGGGTCAGGATACAAGCATATTATCCCTGCATATTATTACTCCAGTTCAAATATACTCTCACCTGATCTAGTTCTGA
Organism: Antrostomus carolinensis; assembly: GCF_000700745.2. Lineage (NCBI taxonomy): Eukaryota > Metazoa > Chordata > Aves > Caprimulgiformes > Caprimulgidae > Antrostomus > Antrostomus carolinensis. Next base: position 45,009 of record NW_010329696.1, read on the forward strand.
AATATATTAGCTTCAGTTAGAAAGTAAATACTATTGTAATGAATACTAATAAATATCCTCTAAATAAATAAGAACGAGATTTTTTGTCTTTGCTGGGGAACTATTGCAGGGGACTTATGTGCAGACAAAGTGGACGTTCCCCGATACAGAATCTATCACTGTCACTTAAAATACAACTCTCTTGTAATGCCGTGTTAGGAGACAGAAAGCCAAATATCCTCTTTCGCTTTGATGAAAGCATGAGGAAGTTGACTCAGAGAAAAGCAGGGAGCAATTTGTTTAAACAGCTTGGGTCCAAAGTTGAAAATTAAACAAAATAAATAACAAATATAGGCTTGCTGCTGGAGAATCTGCCTGAGCATGATGTAAAAAAGGATGAAATGCTACTACGAAGATATTTCATGCCAGAATATCCTATATGTGAAGTTCATGTAGACCTTCAGCTGTTCTAATTTACATGTGTTTATTCATTCATAAGTCTACACTATGCCCACGGTTTGCTAGTAATGATATAGTTAAAGAAGCTTTTGACTAACTTAGAGGTAAAGAAGAACATCAGAGTAAATTGATATTTATTAGAAGAACAAAGAAAGAACAGGTAGTGAAAGCCTGAATCTGTTCCCACTCTTTAGGCTCCAGTGACAGTTCTGTGGCCTGCACCTGTTCAGGGCAGGTTTTTATCTGAGCTAGTGATGTGTGCAGAGGGAGCACAGAAATGCCTGCATCTTGAAGTGATTTTTAAAGAACTGGCTATTCACACCTTTGGGAAGACATATTCAACAAGTCCTCTCTGGCTTTTTGAGCAAAAATAAAAAAAATATGCCACCTATGTTTGCAAGGCAGAAGAGATAATACCTTCCCACTCCACACATGGAAGATTCAGCATAAATACCTACACAGAAGAAAACAGAAATGTTGACAAAATAGGTTAATATTCAATCTGGATTTGGATCGCAATAACACATTCAATAGTCAAAGGGGTGAAAGGAGCCACAAAGAGAGTAAACATGTGGTCTTTAGCTGATAAATGTATTCAGGAAAGAAAGCAAAGCCTAAAATAACCATTGCCAGCTTCTGAGAAAATATATTAAATGTGCATGAACATTTTCTACACGGACAAGCTGCAAAAAGCTCCCTATTAACCTGTCTGAGCTCTTCTGAAGTAAAAAAAAAACAAACAAAAAACCCTAAAGCACCTTTCAATTTCCAAAAATATTTTTCCATAATAGTCAGAGAGAAAGACCAGCAACAGCACATGCTACCTTAGGGAGGGCAGGCAAATGTTTAGAAGCATAACATCCAAATCTAAAGTGCGAGTGTGAACATGGAGTTAATTAAATTCTTTAAAAATGCAAAATTATTGCCATCCTAACGACAAGAAGCATGTAGCACAAATGGCCAACTTTGTAACAGACTTCTTTCTAAAATCCGAGTGAAGACAGCTTTGCAGATTTTTACTGCTCTTCTCAGCAGTCAGAAACAACGCTCCCCATGGAATTGAAATTGTGGAAAGGCCAAAATTTTCCAGAAGAGGAAGGATGACAACATATTAGGCTGGCCAAAATAAATAGTTTAAAAACCAAGAAAGGGACATGTTGAGTTGCAGTTCTGTGAGCAGAGAGACTTGGGGTCTTGTGACTCCATTTGTCACGAAGCTTGAAGCGTTTGAACAAAACATATGACACCCACCTGGCCAAGGGTTAAAGCAACCTTCAACAAGCAATGAGCCTTCCTGGTTCTTGGGATGGCTTCAGGCCCATAAAGAAACAATTGCATCACGCCCTAATTACTCCAGCTGACTCCATGCAACACTGGGATCCCTCTTCAAGCATTTCAGAACACTTGGTAACATGGAAAATTAAGGTGTTGCATTATTTTTCCCAGACTTGACAGCAAATTTTTGTGCAGAGCTCATTTAAAGTAGAACCAGTGTAAAGAGAGAGGAACAAAAGGCATGCCAAAATTATACAGAGGACAGGACATATGGAGAACGACTTCCAGATATAACATTGGACTGTCATATATGGCTCTCAAAAATGGTCGCAATACTTAGTATTCCTAACAATGTGAGGAAAAAATATGTTGAAAATTTAAGTTAAAAAAACCCCATAAGAATGTAAGAGTGGCTGGATTAGGCTGCACCAAAGGTCCATCTAGAAGGATGTCTTGTCTCCAAGGAGGCCCAATGGATGCCTAGGAAAGACTGTAAAGACAGACCAAGCACATATGTTTCCCAAGTACTCCAACCACTGGTAGCTCAAGGACTTCCTGAGCCAGATGTTGTTTCCATACAGTATGTAAGCCTCGGTGAATTTGTTTCCATGAACATGTCTGGAAAGGATTTGTTATTTTTCCTTAGCAAGTAACACCACGGTTGTTTTTGCCTCCTTGTAAAAATGAGCAAACTCTCCAGCAGACAATTATAAAGTTTCACAAAATTCCTGCAAGGAATAGTATCTTGTTGTTCAATTTAGTTTCTTCATAATATGTATCTCAATTCAGTAGTGATATATAAGGAGTTTTGATCAAGCAATTTAAAAATGGGGAAAACAAACTTGTATTTTATAGGGAAAACATAGACATAAGGACACAAACACACACTATAGGATTATAAGAAAAAGCTACACTTTCCTATATTTATATGTATTTCTTTAGGATATATGTATTTTTTCTGTGTGTACATGCATGTGTATTGTAGATATGCTAGGAGTCGCAAAAGTAATTCTACAGGGTTGTATCTTTCTCACTGTATATGTATTCCTGGAATTTAATTAGTTGCAAGGACAGGCAAACATCTAAGACACCAGCAGGTAGCTGCTCATCTTTCAGGCAAGGATGGCTAATTTCATGCCAAGATGTAATCATAAGGTTGATATATTAATTCAACATCAACTGAGGTTGGCAAGCATTTATGATTAAGTGCCACACCATAACACAAACTGCAATAGGTGGCTGTTCACATGTCCACACTGGACTGTGAAGGGAAGCAGCTGAGGAGCAGAGATGTCCTCTGAGCAGCCCTGGCTGGTGGGCTGCTGTTTCCAACACAGGGGCAAAGCCGCTGCCAGGAAGGGGTAAATGCTCCACCTTGCCCAGTGGCATCTGCTTGAGTTTGGGAGCTGGCGTCTTAGGCAGCTGGCTGGAATCAGAGCTTCAGCAAAAAGCAAAGGCAAAAAGTGCTGAAGCATGTTTGCAACCTTGACTGCTAGGCCTGCATCTCTGCAACAGCATAATCTGTTCTCCCTGCCCCCAGGCCACTATCTGGAGGACTTTTCTGTTCTCTGGCCTTCATTGCCAGGTTTTCATTCCACTTCTGTACAAAAAGATCTTCCCAGGACACATTTGCTTTCTTAACTCCCTAAAAAGATACTTGGTGTCTGCTCTGCACTTTTCAAACCACCTTCCCCTCATTCACAGCCCAATTCCACAGCAAGCTCTGGGTGAGTGCGTTCTGCTTGCGCCTTAGAGATGCTCCACCTGGGCAAGCATGTTTATTTTTGCATTGCAATGCAATTCTGTAGCATTGAGGTAAACAAATAAGCAATGCTCTCCCCCTCCCACAAAGACACTTGAAGACCCAAATTCAGTTCCTTGTCACAAGAGCCCATCAGCAGTTAAACTATCTTCACCACCATAATTTATCAGCAGGCTTCTTTTTACACAACAGGATTAAAATAAAGCCATTAGTTACTAACATTTTGGGATATATATGACCATAGGAACTGGCAGATAGAACATAGCCTACCTGTTCAGTCAGTGCCTTGAATTCTGTGTTCTTATGGTCAGAAGCACTGTGACTCATCTCAACCTCTATCTTAGTTAAACTGCTCTTAAGGCTTCTCTGTCATGACTGTGGGGCAGGCAGCAAATGCATTTGCTTCCCCAGGGAGGGTACAGAGCACAGCTGCTCTTTGGTGGCATGCAAGAGGAAACTTGGGCCTTTTTTTTTTTTCCCCTTCCTTTCAATCTCAGGTCAGATCCACAGGTCACCCTATGTACACAGGATTTTAAGTGGAGGTCAGCAGCTTGTCTGTTGCACGTAATTAAATTTGTTTTACAAGCTTGTCTAGGCAGTAAGTAATTAAATATCACTTCTCACACTGAGATTTTCATTGTCCTGAGTTGCCTGACAATAGGATTGTTCTCAGTCTGGTTTGTTCCCAAGCAAATGCGAAATTTCAAAAGAGCTACTGCTGATAATTCTGCAAGAACTACAATGCAACAAGAAGGGTTCCACTACTGATAGCTTTAACGACAATAATAATTAACTTAAGTATTTCTAACACTAATTCCAAAACTGTATCCAGATTTTCATCACCTTGTTGGCCACGGCAATTAAAACACAAACACAGAGCATTCTGCCTTTGTTTTTATGATAGCCAGGATAAATGCAGAAGCAGATCTGAACCACACTTTTAAATTAAAATCCATTTTTTCAAGTCAGAAATACATCACAAGTACCATAAGAATATCTGTAGATATTTTCCTAATTTCAAAAACTCATTAACCAAGTAAAAGGATTATGCAGCCTTAATTCCAAGTATTATTTTAGATTATTCCTTCTGTTTCACAAGATGCTAAACAGTATCTTGAATTCACCAAAAGTTACAAACCCTCTGAATGAGTTAGTACCAAACAAACTTTTTAGATGTGGGACAAACCTATGCAGCACACAAACTAGCAAAGTATTTGCCTGCCTCCACTGAAACAGCACTTATAACAGCAGCCCTCCTGCAATGTCCAGTTAAAAGATATATCCGTGCTTTCAAAACTTTAAAATGCAGTCAATTTTACTCTGCAGCACACTATATTTTTCCATAAATAGCAGACATCCTGCATTAGGCTTTGGAGAAAAGAGCACAGATATCCGAGAGCTTGCTTTTGTGCAGTCAGATAGAGGACAGAGGAAAGGATACAGCTTCCCACTGATAAATGGGGTCAGGACTGTCCTCAAGCAAATGGCTTCTCTTACTCACTGGTACAACTGCCCCCATCTTCTCTAAAGTCATGGTAACTGTTCCCAAACTCCCTAGAGAGGAGGAAGGGAAAAATCTAATTCTCTGTGCAGTTATCCTATGTTAGGTGGGTGGGGACATAAACAGTATCACCTTTCAGAGTCATCTCTTCCAGGTGCCTCAGGAAGAGCATTTCTTGCCTTCTGGCTTGGAAATCAGTTAGAAACAGGATTACGATACAGTGAAAGGAAAGGCTTCCTCACACAGATTTACACCAGAACAGTTTGGCCAGTGCAAATTTGCAGAAGACAAAGGCAGAGTTTGAGAGGTGCTTCAGGACCTACTAACGAGACAGAAACTAACTAGATATTACATAATCCCCTTGCTCCTTCTCAAAATATTAAGCCAGACCTAACTACCCAAAATATGTTCCATGTCCTGAAAAAGGCCACAGAACTAAAAAATGTACATGGGCAACAAGGGCAGCAAGACTTGTATCAGCAAACCTTTAGACACAAGACTAAATAACCTAGCAGTTGAACCTGCAAAAGAGATGCAGAAGGATATGATCAAGGCAAAACAAACCCCAAAAAGCAGTCTAGAGAAAGTGAATAGAAAATTATTTTCACCCTATGTCACAATATTAAAAATTACAAGGTACCCAACGGCTCATCAGTCAGATGAGCAGAAGGTGGCTCGCTATGCAGCTACATTCTGTGCCACCAGTCAAAAGTAGAAAGGCCTCACTAGAAGAACATGTCCATCAAGAGCTAACGGACAAAACAGTTCCAATGCAAGCTCTGATCAAATAAATCCCTAAGTTTTCAGTTGTCAGAAGCTGGGGGGTGTATGGCAGGTGTGTGGCATACAGAGGGATCATTCATACAATTCCTGGTTCCTGTGCTTGTCCTTGTAGTTAGTTGACCTATGTAGATACTTTACTATTTAGATCTTTGATAGAACTGCTCGTCTTTGTCTCACGTTTGTTTGTTTTTAATTCTAATCTCTCTCACAATTTCCATAAACAATGTAATTTACTTAAAGCACCAGATACTCTTGCATGATAATTTCCAACATCCTCCAAAAATGGCTTCATTATTTGTTCTGATCTGTGTTCAAGTCATAAATTGAGCTTTTGAAAGGAAAATAGATGGTCAAATACAGAACAGGCACATGCAGTGCCCAATTTAGATGTTTGGTTTAGGGGGAATTTTATTAATTGATTTATTTCAATTAAAAACAACAACAACAAAAAATCATTCAGTGTATCCTTCACATCTACAGTATTCTGATAATGTCTCTTAAATACTTTGTATTTCTCATGTGGTATAAGAGGATGATATGTGATCTTACACATGATATGATGAAGGAAGGAGGTGCTACATGTTTCTCTCCTTCCTTATTCTTTTTCACTTTTTCACCTATTTTTGGATGTTTGACCACTTGCATGCCATCTTGCCCTTTGCATTTGCCCCAAAGCAGCACCATCCTGACCTGGAGACAGCAATCATAGAAGGTAACTGCAACTGCTTTAAGACTATACAGGAGGGGGAAAAAAAAGTCTTAAATAATCTATCACAAACTCCTAGGATAGCACCTCCCTAGCACCTGTCCTCTATTTAACAGAAACAGTTTACCAGATACAGATTACTCAAATTAGCTTTTGTTTCTACAGTGGAGCTTAGCAATTGAAATGGGTGGCAGACTAAGAACCTGAAAATTAAGTTAATATAATCCCTCAGAAAGAAGTGAGAAATCTGCATGTACACTGTTAAGCTGCAACAAGTGATTCCAATAATAAGTGTACGTTTACCAGGTAATTACTGTCTTTCTAAATCCCAAAGGAGCAGTATGTGCAGACTTATATAAAGTATTAATGCAGTTTAAAAAAAACAATCTGAACGTGTATTGAGTTATGAGCCCCTAAAAAATCCTACTTACATTTCAAATATGTGTATTTGAGCTGCTTATAGTACAGTACAGCCAATCATTATGGACTGCTGACTATAAAAAAAAAGTTATCCATTAAATTATTTTTATTATGACAATTACAATAATTTATTTCATGGGCATGCTATCAGTTGTGCAGGCTATGATCTGAATAAGAAATGGCATCAGCCAGTCCACTGATGCAGCAACATCCATCTGCAGTTCCCCACACATGCAGTCTGGGTTTCAGGTATTGTACAAGGCACCTTTGAAGCTGCAGCCCTGAAGATGGTTCAAGCTTACCATCAGCTTAAGCGATTTATTGATGATTATGAATTATTCACTGTGATAAATAAAAACATCAACAGCAAATTCTTCTACTTGCTAATGCCAAACCACACACACAGCTTCTGCAGTTTCCATATTTGTAACCTACTGTTCTTTGAAGACCGTCTGGAATAGCCCGAGTTCTCAGGTAAAACATTTGGAAATTTGAGAACTTTGTCCTTCTGCCCCTTTTCCAGATTTATAATGACAGTTAAGAGATTTTTAACAACATTCAAAGACAGAACAGCCATGGCACCTCTTCTTCCTTCACCACTCACCAGAGAGAAAAAAATGTAGGGAATGTACTTAAATAATGCAGTTGAACTTTTTATGAGCAAAACCCTCTTATTCATCTTGAATTACTTATTTGTAATGAGTTACTTGTTCAACACCAGCCAAAATAAAGTTTATCCACTTACAAAGAGCTAACCGAGTCAGAACTCTTAGAATTCTGTCTCAATACTGTTAATCTCTTATTGTTAATTCAGCATGTTAAGAGAAAGGAAGCTGATTTTAATTCATTTACCAGAACTCCAAAGACTAGATTGTTCTGTTATGAACAAATGCCTCAAAGATTTTCTGCCAGTGCTGTTTCCTCTCCAGCTGGGAATAAGGTTTTCCCCACTATTAATACAAGTCAATCATTCTCTGCTTCAAATTCATCTTTAAAGTGTCCAGTGATCTCAATGATCCTTTTATGAACACAGATTTCTTTTTAGTATATAAGAATTCCTTTTTATTATAAGATAATTTAATTCATATTTGTCGATTAAGTTTAGAGAACTTGAACTGTAAGTTTCATATGACATGTACTAAAAGTACCGGCAATGACTGATGATACCTATATACAATATGATGGTCAAAGGATGTTGCCCTGGTACTTTCAAGAAGATAAACATGTTCTGCAATTGCAAAACACGTATCCCTCTGGGCATGTGGATAATGTGCACTGTGCTGTGAGGTGATCCGTGGTATTTTCATCAGAGTCCTGTGAAAGGTGACGGCTGCAAGAAAAGTTCTCTGACTCTAATAACACAGCGAGGAACAGCGCAACTATTCCACACAGCAGTCAGTTAACCTCACAAATTAGAGCAGCAAAGTAATTAATCTCCATAAAGCAAAGCACTGCGGGCCCAAGAGTAGTCTTGTCTTTGGAATTCAACTCTAACACAAGAAATTGGAAGAGTGCCAGTATTTTGGAAGGTTTATACTACACCAAAGGCAGCGATACCTTTTGCCATAAACAATCAGTTCGATTAACAGCGTAATGGGGCAGAGTGCTCCTAACTGTGTCTAACCTCACCACCCTGAATCTTTATATACTTTCTCCAAATTCTCCTTTGGAAGGAGCAAGTTTGCCATATTTCAATCCGATATTTGTCTTCAAGCATAAATAATATATGGAGATGAGCTAAAATATTTCATTGATTAAAATTCTACACAGTGAACTTGTCACATTTCAATGTGCAAATTGCTTCTGTCTGGCCTGCATTCAGAAGTCAGTCATCTAAATATATATACACACTTGCTTGATTTTAAGTTTGGTATCACAGCTGAACCACAAATCAGAATCAGAAGAGATTTTTCTCTACAATGAATTTGTAAGTAATGATGTATCTGGTCAACTGATTATGAGACGAGAGTATTACAAGATGTGGCTACCAGTGGCTGCCTTCACACAGCTGTGAAGAAATCATCCTACTCTTGAGGTTAACAGGTAACACTTCGGTTTCTACCATGTTTTGCAGCACTTTAACTATAGCTAGAGTCCTTAGAAAGCCCAAAGAATCAAGCAAAATGGAAGACCATGGATACCAAATCTGCATAGCAATAACTTTTTACATTTTACAGGCATTTCTTAAACATCAAATACATCTAGGTAGCTTCCTTACAAAGCAAACACAAGAATCAGCCCTAATAAGAGCATGGATTAACTATCTGACCTTACATATTTATGGTTAGTAATGCAGAGGGACTGTACACAAAACGCAAAGGTGGTCAGGGAATCATGTCATGTGTTACTGTGTCACATGCCCAAAATGTTTGTTTATAGGACTCTAAAGTCCAATATTCAAAGACTGAGATGTTTCTCTTGAAAGCAGTGGTCAGACTTGCATAGTTAACTTTAGTGCAAGGGGATGTCAGAGAAGCCATACATTTGTTCTGTCATGTTCACCAGTTTCTTAAAACCACCTCAGAAGAAGAAATTATTTCAAAGTTGCTTCTGCTACTGGAGAGAGCAACATGTTCATAAAAGCTGTTCATGTAGTTTGCTTTGAGGTTGCAGTTCAACCAACCAGATTATTTTCTTGATTCAGAAGGCCCCCAACTAACTCAACATTTAGCGTAACCCAAGTGCTGAAGGGCAGTCAAAAGCTCAACAGAAAAAAACACAAGTCCTGCCTCGACCAGAAGCATATTCAAGTATACCGCTCTTTGAAGAATAAACTTTTCTCAGGACGGCATGCTAACTCAAACAGGATAATGGAAGTAACAGTGTTAATGGCTATCAGAAGGGAAATAGGAGGAAAAAAATGCATATAAGCCACTGTCATGCTTTCTGACAAATCTCCATAAAGCAAAGCAAAGCAAAAGAATGCAGAAACATTCATCCCTCCCCAAAGTTTTTTTAACTGGTGAATGTGAGGGAGAGATTGGTAAGGTCTCCATGCTTACCTCCTAGAAAAAAACCCCCCAATCACACAGCAATGACAAAGAACCACAGAATGCAATTCTTCTAAGAATGAAGCTTATTAAAACAATTTTTTTTCTGAAGTATTATTTTCTGTACCTCAATTTCTTTCAAAAATGCATACTTTTTTTTTTTTAAATTCATGTTGCCAGCTGACAGTTTAAAAGAAAAATACAGTCCCTGCAGAGATCACTTTCTCAAATGAGAATTTTAAACAACAGTTACTCAACTTGTTAAAAAATTTGTTATTTAGTTATTACTACATGCTTATATAATGAATGGAGGGAGGAGAAGCTGCTCAAAACAGAATTATCTATTGCATTAGATTTGTTTAGAAAAAACTTAATATACATTATACCTGTAGCTCAAATACACACAGAGAGAAAATCCATCAACAAATAAACACAAAAAGGGTAGATAAATGTCTGCTAGTAATTTCAGATTATACATGACGCATTCTGGCATGTGCATCATACTGATATGCACAGCAGCTGGGTGACAGTGCAGAAAGCAAGAGCCATTTCAGAGAGGGAAATTGCATGGAAATAAAGTCATTTTCAATTGCCCAGCATTTTCTGAGGCTGAAGGCCATGCACTCTGACAGAGAGCTACGAGGAAGGTGCGACTGATCTGTAGCAGTGCACGAACACTGCATTTGACCCAGGTTATTAAGATAATGATATAGTAGCTATACTAAGATTTCCAATGAAAGAATAACAGAGATTTTCCACACTAGTAGAAAATACTAAGAAGCTACCAGAAAACCAAATCAATACAAGGGTAAGTAACCTTGCAGTAAACTGACAAACCATAAAGCTATAAAAGGGTTTTGGTAGGCAATTGTCATCTCCATAATTTTGGCTGGATTGTCAGCCATCAAGACACAAACCAAAGATACCTGAAACGAGTTAGAGTAATTTGCAGGAGATGAAGGTATGCCTCTGCCAGGGCTCTTGACAATGGGCAAGTCACTACAGAACAGGCCATATAGAAGTGACTTGAATCAATCATCACAAGAAATGGCAAATCTTGAAAAACAGGTATTAATTTGATATTTATTTGTAAATTTTTCTCTTACATGTTGCAAGGTTTCTGTTAAGATTAAACAATACTTGGTTTCATGAAAGCTGTAAGTCCTCAAAATAGGGAACACAGCATAGGGAACACAGCATACCACAATAAAAGGAAGGAAAAACAAAATCTCAGATGGGTTCTTTCAAAATAAAAGAAGGTACTGCAAGGGCTCTTTCGAGAGGTGAGCTAAAACATGCCCTTGCCCTTCCTAAAGTCGGGAGGGGAGCCCATGATGGTGTTGCCAGACACCTGCACCATGAAACCCCATGAGTTTGCCGTCCCAGGCAAGAGGTAATTGCATCTGCTACAGGATGTGATTCCTGGTAAACGGCACACTTGATTTTGGATAAGTTCTTGATGAGAAACCGCAAACACCAGTCTCCTAACCCTAACCTAATGCAGTGTGGGCATATGAGCCCAAGCAGTTCATGTCTGGTGGCAGATGCCACCCCAAACTGTCCATTCTGCCCTTCTGCTGGAGGCTGCCATCTCTGGAAAAGGATGGCCAGTTCAGCATAAGTTAGCATACCAGGCTGTGAACGGCAATGAGGAGGAAGTTGACTTTCATTTCCTTCAAGCATCCCTGCTAAAGAAACATAGCTGACAGCTGGAGCAGTAACTTCTTAAAACAATTCATCATGAAATTCCAGAGCTTTTCTGTTGATGGTCTCAGAAACTAGATAGCTTTAATCACTAGCTGGCTGAATTACTGTAGGTGGAGAAGGTGGCACACTTAGTGTTCCCTCTTGTTATCTCTTCATACAGCAGTGTCCACAGTGTTCATAGAATCATAGAATGGTTTGG
>NW_010329697.1:0-2953 GCF_000700745.2 Antrostomus carolinensis
CCATGTAAACATAAGGAAAAACTTCTTCACTATGAGAGTGACAAGAAACTGGAACAGGCTGCCCAGAGAGGCTGTGGAGTCTCCCTCTCTGGAGACATTCAAAACCCGCCTGGATGCATTCCTATGCGACCTACTGTAGGTGATCCTGCTCCGGCAGGTGGGTTGGACTAGACGATCTTTTGACGTCCCTTCCAATCCCTAACATTCTGTGATTCTGTGATCTCTCAAAAATTCTCATAATCCTAATGTGAAAAGGAACTGTTCTTTCTCTACAGGTCATTGAGACCTCCACAGAGAGTGAAATCAAAGTCCAGGAAGTGCTTGAATAGTATAATTTACAATACAAAGCAGTAAAGTATTCCTTAGAATTCTAAAATAATCTTCTATACCAATGTAAGGTAATAGAGGAAAATAAAGCTCTGGTTTATTCCTGCAAGGTTTCCACAAGTACAGTTTGTAACATTTACTCACTGGATAGAAAAGCTTTATTTCTCTCAGAAAGGAGAGAAAAAGAACATTTTCACTTGTGGCTTAAAAGTAAATGAAAAGAGAGGAAGCAAGAACATCCCTTAATCTGTGTTCCTAAACCTGTACTACTATTATGCCTTTCATTACTCTAAATGGTACAGTTATCAAGTCAAAACTAAGCTGATATGCACATGATACATGAAGACCATATCATTTACCAAGAGACTGAAAGGCAGAAACATTTTGGCATGTGACATTAATTACTCATCCTAGGCATATAAAATTGTATACAAAGTGATACAGCCCTGACCTGCAGTTATGGGATGATAGAGTGGAGAGGGGCAGCCAACTCAGACATCTCTGAGAACATGAAGATTTAGGAGCAAACCAACTTTGAGCAGGGAAGGACACACCAGGCCCAACCTGAGAGTCACTACAGGGCTCTGCCAGCACATGTGACAAGCCTGGTGATTTGGTTGCGTGGATTCACTGAGAAGGCATGAATTTACTGGGATGAAACAATCAAGTAAGATAACAAGGGCAAAATAAACCAGGCTTTGCAAGAGGGACCAAAGACAAACTCAATAATTAAGTTGGAAATGTATTTTGGGTGTTAATATTGAAGGTTTATAATTGCATTGAAAAGCTTTGATCTAGTTTTAGAAGGTATCTTTAGATACTTTAATAACAGAATCAGTTAAAATACATTGGTCAAATATAACTGCTGCTATTGAATCTGCACATATCTTATATAGCATCACATAACACCTTTTGGACTTAGAAGAGCAAAATATATGACGTATAATCTGGGAATTCTTAGTCTAGATTCAGAACTACTGTAGCTAGCCATTTGTAACGTTAATTATACAAATAAACTTTTTTTTTTTTTTTTTTCATTCTAGTCTACGGAATGCTATCAAAGAAAAATTAGTAATGTCATTGGAATGAAAGAATGGAAATGCACAATGTTTACATAGCACACTAAAAACAGATGTAGAAAGTAAAAAGAAAGCCAAAAGGACAAAATTCCTTCCCTTTCACCATTTTCTTTCCTTTTTCTCATTGTTTTTAGTTACCTTCTCAAATAACTGCATAGTGTACAGTCGTGTTTGCTAGACTGATTGCTCAAGAGTTGCAAATGTATTTTCTAACAACGGTCCTGAGATTTTGCAAGTAGAAACAAAAGAGATGTATGGTACATTTAGCGTATTGATTGACCTTTGTGTATGCCACAAAAAAGTAACTTCACTTTGTAACACAAATTACAAGGAGAAAGTTTAAGGCAACATTTCTACCTTTGTACTCACAGACCTCAATTTCCTTTTCACACCTGCAATAAAGACTAACCTACAGTTCTACTACCCTAGAGTAAGCATAAATTGGCTGAAGTTTGATGTTTCCTAGGGCTTCCCAGAATTTGGGATAAAAGTGTTATCACCTCCTACATGTTCCACTGTATCCCAGCCTGGGTAGAAGTGAGGATCACAGCCCTCCCTACAGGAATTAGAGCAGAAGAAAATTTTATGTTCTCACAGCACTGGAGCTGCACATCAATTGTGGTCAAGGCTGAAAGATGAAACTTGTCCTCTTCAAGACATAGTCAGGACAGGCTACTTTTTGAATAGCCAGAATAAGTTACTCAAAATCTGTATCACAGAAAACAAATAGTTCTATTTCACAAGTCGATATCAGGAACCTGAAGTTATGTACAAAAACCATGTCCTATAAAAGTAGAGAAATATCTTAACAGTTGAGTCATTATTTGAGAGAAACTCCAAGATTTAATAGCTACCTGCTAATTCACCCCACAAAGATTTAAAAAGGAGGAAACAAGTCTTTTTTACCTTTCACAAAGCTGCTACCCAGGAAGCATTTAATCTCCTGGTGATATGATATAACTATCATGTTTTGCCAGAGGGGACATTTTCAGGTGTATTCTGTCTCACATACATTTTCAGCCCTGGCTGAAATAAACATAACCATATATCAATTAGGAAGCCCTCATCAATCCCTGAATTTCAGACACTGGCTAATATTTCTGTTGCAGCATCTTGTAAGACATGCCATCAGTCATTACATTCTATTTCCCTGTTTTCATTTGTAGTACTAAATATAATAATTCAAATTTTCTCACTTACATTTCCAGGAGTGTTGTTGAATGGATCTGTAACCATACCTTTAATGATGGCTCAAGATTAAATTGCTGCTGTGGATATGGATATTTCTCCACTCCATTGCCAAAAAAAGGAAAAGAGAAATAAAACCAAACCAAAAACAAAAGCCAAGGACTAAAATAATTCAGTAGACCAAATCCATTTATTTCTAGAAGGGATGCTTTATATTGTGAAAAAAATCTCGTATAATAACAGAAATAAAGACTGGAAAGAAATGCAAATAGAGAGAGAGAAGTATATATTACCAAAGTTAAGCTTTCTGGATTAGTGAAACAGAAAACCTCCTATGGATCCAGATGAAAAATTTCCCT
>NW_010329697.1:2964-5546 GCF_000700745.2 Antrostomus carolinensis
TACTTTTCCATTTCAGTGACTTCTGTAATGGAAGCAATTGGTCGTTATTGACCATTTGTATGGCGCTTCATTGGCAGTAGCATTTTGAGGGAAAAAGTGCCTTTCCAAAAGATCCTATGTTGCTTTAAAGCATGTAGCAGTTTCAGTATGCCAAATGCACATCGTGCTGTGAGCCATCACAGCGGTACACAGATATTGATTTAGATAGAAACCAGAGGGCTGGGGAAGATAGAAAGGGCACAGTGTGCTTTCTGATGCGTATGCATTATTTAGCTTTCATAGTTTCATCTGAAGTTAGTGCCTATTTAGACAAAATTATAGAATCGGTATCACTGCATTCAATACAGGTACATCAAATTACTTCTGAACCAAAGAGATATAGACGATATGACTTATTTGTTCTTGCAGCTACCAAGAAAATGGCTTTTAGTGATGATCTATTTTTTTTTCTACTTGAAAAACTACTTAGAAAAAGTACCATGTTGTGAAAAACAAAGAAAAATAGAGTCTTACTTGCTTGGTCCTCAAACAGGTACACTAGAGAAATCTATCACACAAATTCCACTGATTCTAATACTTAGGAATGTCAAATGATTTATTTGAGACAACTAATTGGAATTGCTCTAATATTGAAACATACTAAAATTCACAGCATAAGGGAGGCAAGGCAAAGAAGAATGCAAGGAAGGTGTATTCAACTAACAAAGGTAGGAAAGAATGGAAAGGTCACAGGAGATCATAACATTTACATTAACCAGCTTGGATTAACATCCCAGTGTTTTATTTTTCTTTCCACATTTTCCTAACATAACTTTAACAGAAATAGACAAAGAGTAGTTCCTAGACTCAAACTTTAACAACTGAAATGAATGTATTTGTTCTGTATATCCCCGCTTCCTTAGAAAACTACCATAAATAATAAAGATACTGTTCTTTTTGTACCTGAAAATGAAATCACAATAATTTATGCAATATTTTATGAATGACATTACACATGTAGAAATGAACATGAGAAAAAGCTAAGATGCTCAGATACCACTGGAAAATATTTTGAATACAGTTTTCTTTTCTGTTTAGAATACCATATTTTGCAATTCTTACCAAACTTTTAAACTGATATAGGGCCATGTGGGAGGGAGTGACAAATGCAAAGGTTTCAGGAGATGGCCATTATTCTTATATTCATCTGCTCACTGTGATTCTGATCTACGAGCTGTTTGTTCAGAAATATCCTTAATTAACAGTACTAGTATCAAAAGCCTTATTATGTGAATAAGAGTATGCAGACCAAACTGAAACACTGCACAATCTCTGATAACAAGCTGGCAAATAAATATATTCATATGGAAAGCCTTACTTATTTGACTTAGCAGTACAGAAACACTGACTTCCAGTCAAACACACACTAACAGATGATTCTTACACACTAGCCTACAAGATTTGAAACTTTCTAACAACAATGAGCTGTTTTCAAATAAACAAATGAAAATATCTTTCTACCAAAACCTTAGATAAGGATTTAGTAGACTTTAAAAATTAGGTTATGGCTCACCTGACAAGTAAGTTCTTCTTTTAAGGAAAAATAACCCAACTACACCTGTCACTGCACCTGTCACAAGCATAGTGACAGTGTTGCATACCACCTGACAGTATTCCATACCACATAGCATCATGCTCAGTATCTAAATAGGGAAGTTCCGGGAGGAGGGCAGCTGCTGGGTACCGTAGTTTGCCAGCCGGACCCGCGGTAAGTTGTTTCATTTCTTTTTATGTTGTATAGTCTTTCATTAGTACTGTTGTTGTTGTTGTTTGGTGTTGTTTCTCCCTTATTATTCCAGTAAACTGCTTGTGTCTCAACCCCTGAGCCCCGTTTGTTTATATTTTCTCCTCCCCATACCACCGGAGGGTGGGGGAGGCAGAGACCCTTCCTGGTTAAACCACATTAATATGGCATAAGGATAAGTATAATTTTATCAAAAATAAAAGTTTCCAGTTATAATTAATACTAGCCATTGCATTTTATAATGCTGATGATACCTTTGTAACATGATATCTTTCTGGGCACATTTAAATTTGCATCTTTAAAGTTTGGGTTTTGTCTTTATTACACATTTTTAATTATAATCCAACATAGAAGTGCACAAATAGATAGAAAGCACATCTTTTGCTGTGGAATTACATGCAAAAAATGTTGCTACAGTGGCTTCTTTTCTATTATCTGTTTTTAAATTTAGAAATCCCTTGAAGGCCTTAGCTAAATTAATGAGTTCATAGCAAGCAAGAGTTCAAAATGGCATTCAAAATTTAAAAGAAGCTATATTTTACTATTTAAGTATGATTTAGATTATATTTTGTCTAACCCCCTCCCCCCCAAATAACCTCAGATCATATCTTTGTAAAAATTTACTGGGAGAATATTTTTGATGGCAAGCCAGATTCCTGAACATTGTGCTCTAAATAATAGGGAGACGGCCAACTCAGGACTGGAAGAATGTCCCTTCCCATCCTTAGACCTTGCAGAAACAATGACAAGGGAGAGTTCACTGGTATCATAAGTTGGGGTCCAGGTCCAGACAGTTTTT
>NW_010329697.1:5578-20138 GCF_000700745.2 Antrostomus carolinensis
AAAATATCACAAAAACAGCTGCTTTCACAGGATTTTTCATGGAGTCTCAGGGGATCTTCCTGTTATGTTACTGCAGTATTTTGAATGACAGTCAGCCAGCAAAAACAACAAGAACAAGATCCAAAGTGAAGATGGACAGAGGACAGAAAGAGACAGGGAAGTAGAAAAAAATACAAGGAAAAATGGATTACAAAAAAATCAGAAAACACCATCAAAAATGGAGAGCTGGGTAACCAGAAAATTAGACAAAAAGAGAAGTGAAGTGAAAAAGATTTACAGGAAAGAATTTTTCAAGATAAGATAAAGGAAAGAGAAAAATGGAGCATCCATCACAAATGTGGAATATATAAAAACAACAACAAAAAAATAGAAAGAAAAAGAACCTTAACTTAGAAGAAGAATTAAAATGGAAGGGCTCAATAAGGCCTGCAGGAAACTTGCAGTAAGATGCAAGAGATGAATACTAAACAGATGCTACTGTGTAACTTAGAAAGACAGAATAATCAAATTGTGAATACATGACATTCACAAAGAAAGCCCAGGTTAGAAGATGTGTTTTATTTTATTTTCCATTAGTAATAGGAACATGTGTTGAGTTTGTAGAATCCATTTATATCTTCCCTAAAACATTGCAGGAGCAGGTAGGACTAATAAGAGCTTGCCTGACGCAAGTCTGGTACATGATTGATTTTTGTATACTTATACATTACATTTTCAGTATGTGTTTCTTCCATTCTTTGCAGTAAAGTTGACATAAACTTAAAATTCACTGTCCATATGCAGACAGTGCACATAAACACAGTCAGTCAAGATGCAAATGTGTCTGGTTTTTTTGCACAACACAAAAAAACCCTTTACAAATATTAATATTATATAAATTATTGCTGTGGGAAGATAACAGTGAGACTGTATCAGCAATGAGTTTGCTCCTGACCCTTAAACTGCATTTAAAATTTGATCCTGCTCCTTTCCAGGCACTGGGGAAGCCCCCTTTTACATGCATTGGGGCAAGATTAAGCCATAATGCTGGATATTCAGATAGGAGATGGAAGAGTTGAGTCATGATTTGAAAAGAGGACTTAAAAAGGAATTAAAGGTAGCAGCAATCATTGTATGTCAAAAGGAGAGCTTTCATTAGCTTCAGTGCCCTCTGACTCGAGTTCTTTTACATTCTTGAGGGCAGGAAGGATTACGTTTTGGAAAGCTGAGAGATTGAAATCATGCTACACAGGCATTAAAAATGCCTCTTCTCTGCCTCAGTGTGGCCTGATCTCAATCGTGTGACTTGGGGCAGGAATAAGACTGGAAACTGAGACTCCCAGTCATAAGAGCAGAATTGCATTCACATCATTTAGCAGAGTTGAAAAATATTTTCATGGTTTCCTCAAGTCACCTCACTAGTAGCTTTTCCCTTGTATTTCTGTTGTTAGTGAACATAGCACAGAAAAAATACTAAAATGCCTAGAATTGTGATATTTCTCTAAAACAGTAACTTAAATCATTTAGACTCATACAGCTAAGTAATGTTAACTAAATGGCAGTATTTCAACTAATTGGAGAAGTGACATTTCCTCAATATTACGTTCTACCTTTTCTCATCAATGAATATTTTAAAGAAAGGACTAAAGAGATATTGTAAGGGAGGAAACATACAATTTAAATAGGTAAAACTTCTTAAGTCTCCACTGACAAAAATAGCTTAATAAGACACAAAATGTTATGCTTTCTCTAGTCTAACTCTTCTCCTTCTCCCCATCTTCAAATCCCCAAAATACATGTGAAAAAATTTAATGACAGCATGAATAAAAAAGTAAGACTCCAAGCATGCAGATTTTCACATTTTTCCTCATGCAGTTGTATAGAATTAGCTTTCTAAAGGAAAAAAAACAAAAAAACCCATTATAACTTCTAAATCTCTCTTTTCCATCTTAAAATATTGAAATATTGCTAATACATGAACTGAGAGGGTTATGTCTATTTTTACTTTAGAGAATGTAGATAAAAGCCAGGCAAAGCAATTTTTTTTTTCCTGGACTGCTTCACATGCACATATATCCCTTTCCACTGTTTTAATCTCAACTGGAGGTGACTACTCATTTGTAAAAGAAAAGAGGTTAAGAGGCACTAAATAAAGATGACAGATAGCTTCATAAAATAATTTAAATTACTCTGAAAAAGAACTGGGTAGAAAACAAAGATGACGCTGTTTACAATAACAATATTTAAAATGTATTAATTAAACCCAGAGCAGAACTACAAAAGAGAGAGGTGCTTTGAAGATGGAAAGCTCTGAATGCCACAGGAAGCTTTGAAGTTTCTCAGTTTCCTTTGTTTCTCACTCATAATACATGAGGACACTCTGCAGTAGCTAAGCTTTAACTTTCAAGGGACCTTTTTCTGTTTGTTCCACCATTAATGAGAAAAAAAAAAAAAAAAAGAAAATCATACCCTGCTTTTGCTATTCGGCTTTAGATTTCATGGCAGAGAGATTCACTGCTGCTGTGAGAGTTTCTGGTTCCTATTTGGGAAAGCTGATTTAATGTACTGAAGGTTACTCTGCAGGAAGATGTGCCAAATATATGCCAGATTTAAGCAAAAATTAATCAAAGAAATCACCTAGTACATCTTCCGTTAAACTGAAGAGGCAAAGGTAGCAATGCTAGAGCCAAGGCTGGTTTCAAACCTGCTCTTAATTCTGAAACCAAAAATTTCAGTTTCACATTCCATTACTTGATTTTGCTTCCAAGTATCTTCTGGCAATCATTTTAGCAGAAAATTATATCAATGGTAAGAAACATTTTCTAGTGGTACCTTCTTCTTGTGTGAGGACAGAGGAATCCAGAGAAAAGGAAGAGTTTGAGATGTTTTTTTACTTCCTGATGAAGTCCCTGGAAGCTGTTGTTGAATTTGGTATTTGAATATATTGAATCAAAAGGTGAACTAACACACATTTATAGGTTTCTTGACCTTCCAATTCACCCAAGGGAAAAAAAAATAACTTCATTTCTTACACATGATTCCTGCAGCAACAGAGGTGATCCCCCTCCCCTTCCTCCATCGCAATTTATAGATTTAGGTAGAGCAGTGCCACCATGTATAATATGTGCGTTATCTCCAGAGATAACATAATCACATTGTCATGCAAACATGCAAATCACCACTTCTGGTTGCCATGGTTTCAAATTGAAACGCTGGCATCCTTCTATCATGGCCCAGCATAACTTACTATTAAAAAAAATAAAAAAAGGAGGCAAGGCAGCAACTACAGAACTAGTCTGCTTTACACTAGAGGAATTTAGATAGTTCTAAACCACCTACTATTTAGAAGACTAAATCCTAGGTACATTTTTAAAAAATTCCACTAGAAGTTCTGATGCTGCATCTGAGTTCTGTTAATTAAAACATTTTTACATAAACTGGCTCACATTGCCTCTAATTTAAAACTAAATGAAAGGAAGGAACGTCGGGTTCCCAGCCACAATACAATACCACTGGGAAAGTGCAGCCTTCCAGTTTTAGCACTTGGGAAATAATACCACTAGCATTAATGTGGTCAGAGTAGCTTTACATTAATAAAAAAGAAAAAAGGAAGTTTTGCAAGTCTATTCTTTGACTGCTTTTACAAAGACTTAGAAATAAAAAATCACAGAAAAGATGAAGTCCGGGCAGGGGTAGCACAAAATTCTATGTTGCTCTGGTGAGGCTCCTGTAACCCTCACGTATGGGCTAGAAACAGCACATTCAGATTAACTGCTCTAACTTTGCTGGCAGTGGCAGCACTATAGTAATGGTTGGAAGGACGTGGACACATCTGTTGGAAATAATACAAAGACTTCAAATTTTCTTGTATAAAATTAGCCAACTTATTCTAAGAGTTTTCAGTGTCAATTAGCAAAAAACAGGTTCAAAAGAAGAAAGTAAGTGCTGTCTCATGTGTCACCTAGCTGCATTTCACTGCTGGACAACTCGTTAATTTTAGGCATCAAACTCATGATGCCTATATGAAGAGGTTAATTTTCCAAAGACCTCTGTAAGAGAATGGAAAAAAAGACCCTCCTACACAAGATGATTCAGAACTGCATCTTAACTTACATGCTACAAATTGTCCTCTGGGGAATCTACTCTCAGTCTGAGATCTACATAGGGAGATTGTACTGCTAATTTAGCCACATAAACTAGGTGGGCTGAATTCCAGGGTCTTGAACACCTTATGAAGAGCCCACTAATCCATGTCCAGACAGGAACCAACACACAAAATGAACCAACAGAGGGATTACACATGAAAGCCAGGTTAGATGGAACAATTCTGCTTGTGGTGAGCCTCAAGAATGAAACCTGAAAGATCTGGATTGGCCATTCTCAGAATGAGGGACCTTGGGCATGACCTTCTGCACTAGTTAGCACCAAGGAGCTGTTGCTTCTTGTATGCATGTGACTGTGAAAAGATGATGCTTTTTCCCTGATGTCTTTCCTGGATTGATGTTTTCTATCAGTGTATGCCTCAAATACCTAAAATGAGTATTTTGCTTGTATTTCATTCAAGATAAGCACAAATAAAATCAGCTAGCTGAAAGTTAATAAAACCCAAACGTTCTACATTTAAAATCAGAAACTGAACTAAGATTTAACACATTTACTATACAAGAATGCTCACTGTTTTCTTCTTTCCCCAAAGTTAATATTTATCATACTTAATTAAACTCTCTCTTACATCCATGTATACTCCACTTCAAAACTGAATACTAAATATTATTAATAATTATGGCTAGTACACTGATTCATGCAAACACGAATCACATATCTCTAGAGACTAAAGAGGTAGTCAGTTTTCATTACAGGAAGTCCCAAGACATGAGCTCTAGCACTCTAGCATGTAACTTCACCTTACCTTGAAGCCTCTTGTGGTTTTTCTTCATCAGCTTTAGGGTAACCTTTCCACTGCCTGTGGCAACTGTTTTCTGCACCCTTATGTCAGTGCCAAATAATAGAATTTTTTTATAAGTTGTAATTTTTAGTGTCAAGGAAAGATGTGATCTCTTTGTCCACCACTCAGACAAAGAGCATAGTTCAGAAGTGAGTATTCCAGCAATGATTTCAGGACAAACCTTTCATTACCAGTGTAAAAGGACCTAGTGGTCTTACTATACTTTTTTAAATTAGGAAAGATATTATAAAAAATGCTTTTCACCCATACTGTCTCATTTGTATTTGCTATATGCATCAAACAAAAATTTTACACTTTTACAAAAGACTAGATTAAGTGTTGTCCCTAACAAAACTACAATCTACAGCTCAAAAATGTATAAATCTATTACAAATCTAAATATTATTTTTTAATAAATTGGAGCAATTAATAGTAAAAGTTTTATAGTCACAAAACCCTAGCTGTGCCCTTGGGCTTTTTTATCCCTCCCTTTGACTAGTATTCAATTGCTTTCGGTTGTCATCTCACTTCTCTCTGAAGACTTTAGTCAATGATCCAATTAAACTAAACACTTCGTATGGCCCAAAGAAGATTTGATTTAAGGAGACTGGGGCTGGTGCACTCAGGAAGCTCTATCATGCTTTTAAAGAGTAAATGAAATTTTCACACCCAGGAAACACATATAAAAAAAAGTATATCCAATACTAATTTATTCTACTTTTTCTTCAAGATATGATACTTTCCCTTGAAAAAAAAGGTAGCATATGATTTGTCTTAAGTAGGAAAAGCAGCATAATTTAAATGTCTATTTTTGAATTAAGTCTCCTAAGACAAGTGTTCTGCCCCATCTGCCAGTGCAAACTGAAAGGCTCCAAAACTCCTTCCTCTCCAATTCACACTGGTGTTTATCCTCCAATGTGTTTTCTGCACATATTCTTTCTCTGCCACATGTGCCTGTCAGATGATTTGGAAATATATAACTGCCTTGTGGCTACTCTGTTTGATGTAGCTTTGACATTCACATTCCTGTAACATCTTAGTCTTTGAAACCAATGGAGGAAAAAAAAATATGTCCTAAAGCAGACTTTGTTACCATTGTTACTTCATTGATTTCAGATAAATTCAAGTAGAAATAAATCTGGACCAACAGTATTCAAGATAGCATTATTCTGTTAGGAGCACTTAAGGACTTACTAATTAGTCTGAATTGTTATTAAGATACCAAGATGCAAATACAAACATCCCTTTAAAACAGAGCCCCAGATGCAATAATCCAGTGGTAAAAAGCTAAAAAAAGGCAGAATACAGTAAATCTGCCACCTGATGACACAACTGATGGCACAAATAAATTTCCTAAAACCCTGTCTCCAACAATGACTAAATCTAAATGCTTAGCGAAGACTATGCAGAAAGAGACTGGTAGAAATATTTTCCAGAACAGTGCTATAAAATTAGCCAGGACATTTCTGAGCCAGAGGTGGTGTTAGAAATTAATGTTTTTTTCTTACACTAACCTGTGCATTAGGGTTTTTTAATCCACATAAACTAGGATTCACAACAAACTTTGGCAAGGACTTTGTCAGCTTGATACTACATTGTTTGCAAAGCCACTTTTTTCTGCTTGTTGTCAGCTTGTTTCCCAATAGTCAGCACTGAGGACATTGTATATGTAATGTCAGAAGGACTGTTTGTTATATAAAACGTAATAAAATTGATGTCCCCTAGCTCCTGTTTGGAAGACAGAAGAAATATTCAAATCCTACACAACTTCTCCATGCCAGTAATGATTTTACAGACCTTTATCATATCTTTCCTTCAGTCATATCACTTTAAACAGACTCATATTCTATTAATCTTTCCCCATACACCAGATGTTCCATACCTTTGATCTTCCTTGTCACGCCTCCCTGTATCTTTGCCCATAATAATATACCTTTTGGAGCAACAGAGAAGAGCTCCATGCATTTAGGGACATGGATACAATATGGTTTTGTAACAATGACATAATGATGTTTTCTGTTTTTTTCTTCACTCCCCTATCATCTAATTTGCTTTCATTGCTGCCACTGAGCACTGAACTGGTATTTTCACAGAACTATATATTATAACCTCAAATGTCATTTCTGAGTACTTACAGTTAGCTCAGTGTCCATCACTGTATATGTAATGTTAGGACTGAGGTTTTTTTCACCCCTAAGTATCACATAACGTTTATAAAAATTGAATTTCATCTGCTAATTTATTGCCCAGTCACTCATATGTCCTTCTTCAATGTTATACAGTCAGCCCTTGTCTTTAATATCTTGAATATCTCAAAATCCTCAGCAAGCTATTCTCTCCTTTTTACAGATCATTTATGAACCTGTTGAAGAGCGCAAACCTCTGTGGAATTCAGCTGATGACATCTCTGCATTGTGAAAATGGAACATTTATTCTTACCCTCTGCAGCCTTTCTTTTTACTGACTATTTATCCATGTGATGACTTCCCTATTATCCCCGAGCAACTTAGCTTCTTTGTTGAGAGATATTGTTTGGATATCTTTTGGAATTCCATGGGAACCATGTCAATGGTATCTACCTCCTACACATGCTTGTTACTGAATTCAAGGGCCTAAAGTTGGGAGGTAGGACTTTCCTTTCAAGAGTTGAGCCATCCCTAATATGTCATACACACACACGTGCCCACTAATTTACTACTTAGAGTAATTTATACTAATTTATCCAATACAGACATTGGGTTTAGTGATTTGTTGTTTCTGTCAGTCTTCCCTGTGACCTTTTCTAGTAATCAGTATTACCTTTACCATCTTCCAGTTTGTTAGGATAGGGCTCTCCCAGCACATTTACTGCCTCAGCTATTTCATTCCATAGAGTTGTTTAAATGAAAGTGTCACCTGGCCATGGTGACTTATTACTCAATTTTGCCTATATGTTCCATAGATTCAATTTCAGACATCATCTGATGTGTTTCCCATAAATAAGGATTCTTTCATAGAATCCTTGCTAAATACCTGAATAGTGAGCGTAGCTTTATAAAATAAACTTTTTCACTGCTGGTATACTTTTCTTGGAGCCGTTCTTCAATACCCTTGATACTATGGACTCTGTTAAAGGCTTCCTGCACCCAATTAATTTGAAAATGATTTTTTAGTAGTTTTTAAGAATTTTGCAAGTTGCTCGTCCAATCTTTTTTGCCTACTTTACTACATTTTTATACTCCTTTTCCCATTACCATGCTTTCTATTTTCCTCTCTTGAACATACCTCAGATTTGTTGACATATCTTCCAGCAACTTCCATTTTCATTCTGTTTTACCATGTCAGCTTGATTTTGGTTTTCCTCAAGATTTTTACTACATGGCATAAATTTGGCTGGAATTTCTAATATGATGTCTTTAAATAATCTCTATAGAACTTGAATATATAGAACATTTTTCACAGCCCTTTTTAGAAAATTTTTAGCCATACTTCTTCCCACTTAATGTATTTTCTGGTTTTGAAATTAAGCACAGTAACAGTGGATTTTTGTGCATTTGCTGGCATGTTGAATCTAAGTAAAACATGGTTTCTGTTACAGAGCTGTTCATTGAGAGAAACATTGTCAAGTCTTTCACCAGTGCTCAGGAGCAAGCCGCTACTTCTCCCACGTTCCCTGACTGCCTTGTTCCATCAAACAGTCATTAATGGGGTCAAAAAATGTAGATGTGGCAACTGATTCAGACAGGACACAGCCTTTCTAACCTCAATCAGCACGTCAATGTTTCCATTGTAAGTCTATCATATTTCCCCTACTGTATTGCATATTTTATTACTTATAATTTTTTTTAACTTTGTTTTTATTCTTTTGTTCTGTTTGCATTCCATGTTCTGTATTACTTTTCCTGCATAGAACTGTAATTTCAATCATAACTCACCAACATGGCTTTGCATGATGTGCTAATCCAATTTGATTGTCAGCTTTCTTTAACATATAAAAACTTGAAACTAAAACTCCACAAAATTCACCAAGGGACTCACACTGCCCTTTGCGCATTTTGTATCCTGATACAACGTTCCTTCCAAATTTGGAATATATTTATTATGTCAATAGTTGGGTACTCTGGCTTGTACTTAAACTGAGGGTGTCTTGGGATTCCATCTATCCCTATCACTCTTGCAGAGAGCCCAGACGAGATGACCCAAAGCCTTCCTGCTAAGACCTGCTTCTCATTTGGACAAATACAAACTGCAAGGAATCCAAACACAAGCCAGCTACAGACCTCCTATAGGCACAGGGAAGGGAACTGGTGATGCATTTTTGGAGCAGTCTGCAGTGCAAAGCATCCTGTATGCGTTCTATGACCTTGCATGGAGGTG
Source organism: Antrostomus carolinensis (assembly GCF_000700745.2). Classification (NCBI taxonomy): domain Eukaryota; kingdom Metazoa; phylum Chordata; class Aves; order Caprimulgiformes; family Caprimulgidae; genus Antrostomus; species Antrostomus carolinensis. Next base: position 14,859 of record NW_010329697.1, read on the forward strand.
TAGCTATTGGGAATCATTACCTTTGGTAAAAGGACACTGCAGACTGTAGAGAGGAACATTTATGGATAACATAGTAATTGATTTACAGAATAATAAGAACATCAAACATCATTGAAAGATTATGTTATATATCAATGCCATTTATCTAGATGCAATCCAGCAACGTAAACATTTTAAATACTATTTACAGTTCAGAAAACTATAGCATGATACACACAGAGATTTTTATAAGATTTCAGGTAGGCAACAAAAATGCAGAAGCCGAAACAGGGGTGTTGAATAGGTAGAAGCCTGAGCTATTTTCTGCTATTACCATGCTGTGGAAATCTGAGTAAGATCCAAATGGCAAAATACATTTTCCATACATTATACATGCACATACGATGTGCAATTTTCCATACCTTGAGCATCCTCACATTTAAAGGGAAAAAATGCACATATGTTCTGCCTTCGCCTATGCTGAAGGAGATCCAGAATCTTCACTGCAAAATATTAAATTGTGCAGTAAACCTTCCCCGTGCACTGTGGCATGCAGAACTGCATACTCTCCTGTCTCCAAAGAAGCCTGATACACAGGGTACAGGAGCATCATACAAACTACTGTGAGTAAAGAAATGCATCTATTTACTAACATTGCTCACAGACAGTGAGCAATTACAATTTACAATTACAACATACACATAAATATTTATTCTTGTATCAGCACAAGATATTTGTTTTATTGCCAGAAAGCACTAAGTGTTCCCAGAACCGCAAAAGCACAGATGTACCGACTCTCTTCCTTCTTCTCTCTTAGTAGTATATAAAGAAAAGCTCTTCCTAACGTCCCTCTAATTATAACTGGGTCATTACTGCAAAGGCTGCATATACATTCACCTGAACTGAAACATATATTAATGTCTGATTCAACATACACATATATAAATTACTTGCAAAATGAATGTAAGACTGGATGTGTGAGGAACCACATCATATTCCCTCCCAGTTTAGCAGTTAGGGCACCCAACAGTGCAGAAAAAAAGATCCTTTCCTCTCTGAGTGTCTATATATTGTCACGCTCTATCACCACTGAAAGCTGAAAAAATAGTACATATAATAACCAAATTTCTGAAGTCTTTCCTGTAAATGCCCAGTAGTCTGCTCTTCAGAGTCAGCTTCAAGGCTGGGAAAATTGTTGTTTCCAGTCTCCCTGAGGAATGAGATGCATGGAATCTGAGAAGCCCACTTCTTGAGGAAGAATTATTATGTTTTTCTTCCTTCTGTTTACCTCAGAAAGAGCTCTGCTCCCAGGATCCTCAGTAAACCTAACTTTCAGCTCAATCTATTTAGCTAAGCTCTAGTGAGGAAAGAATTGAGATACTCTGTCCACTTTTCTCCCATTGGCTACCTATAGGTGCCTTCTTGCTCATCATTTAGATGTTTTACATCATTTTCACTGCCTCCTCACTCCCTGCTTTGACTATACTCAGAGAAAAGGCTTACCTTTCCCTTCAGAGGTAAATCCTTTAATTTGGAGAGACTAGGGCCTTACCTATGTTTGTAATTGTCTGTTTCTTGGTAGTCAAAATCTAAGTAAAATATTAGAAACTAAGATTACTTTCAGTAAAGCCCTGAAAGGGGTAGTGATCCAATCAGGGAACCTAAGTGTGCTAAGGTTGTGATATGCTAGAAAATACATAATTATAGCTGTTCCCAGAAGAGAAATTAAAATGAGAAATAGTCGGATGTGATCACCAAAGAACAGACACCAGAGTACATTTTTTTAAAAATGGATAAAGACTATCAGTTTAAAAACTTTCATTACCAGGGAAATTCAGGCATCAATGGAAATGACCAGAAAAGGAATGGGAGGGTGTTGTAGGTTTATACATATGCACATATCACAGAACTGCAAGGGTTGGAAGGGACCTCAGGAGATCATCTAGCCCAAGCCCCCTGCCAAAGCAGTTCCCTACAACAGGTTGCATAGAAAAGCATCCAGGCGGGTTTCGAACATCTCCAGAGATGGAGACTCCACACCCTCTCTGGGCAGCCTGTCCCAGTGCTCTGTCACCCTCACAGTAAAGAAGTTTTTCCTTAGGTTTGTACGGAACCTTCGGTGTTCCAGTTTTTGCCCATTACCCCTTGTCCTGTCACTAGACACCACTGAAAAGAGCCCAGCCCCATCCATTTGGCCCCCGCACTTCAGATACTTATAGACATTTATATTTATTTATAGACATATATAGTATCTGGTTTACACTGGCATGGGTTCCTTTTGCTTGAGAGTGAACCACATGCACCTGAACAAGTTAGAGATTTGCTTACTGAGATTTATATTAAAAAATCCCTGTATTCAAAATACTTGAGCAATTCCCAGGGCAGACAGAGCTGAAGTCTAAATGCCACTGCTCTTTTGGAGACAAGATCAACCTATAACCTTATTGGAACACAAATTATGTCAGTGAACAACATCCAACACATGCAGAGGCATTTCAGAGATTTTTGGTTCTCTAATCTATGGATTTTAGTTGCTGTTTTCTAACTTTCAGGCTGCTTCTTCTGAGAAAGACTTTTTTTTAGTTTGCATTTTCTTTAGTTCATATTTTCTTTATTGGTTACAAAAGTCCTGAAAATCTATCACTTTTATCTTTGTGCATTTTGTTGACATATAATACTGATTAGAAAGTGTCTCAGCTGGTAATAAGTTCCCTTCATAATTTTTTTTTTTTTCGAATGCTGTTTTAATGCTGTTCATACAGGCATCCAATTAGCATATCATTGTGACTGATTAAATATGCCTCACGTAAATTTACATGTCAAAATACATACTGTACTTAAACAAACAGACAAGGATGCCAGTCTTCTGTAAACAGCTTTGCATACATAAGCTAACTCAGAAACACAAAAGCTTATATTTAAATTCTCAATGACTACCTGAATAAAGATAGAGTGAAAGGAAGACAGAAAGGTAATGTTACTCATGCATGAAGTGAGAGAATGAATATAGACATTTGTCTCTCTTTGTCTCTGAAGAAAACTATTGACAAGAGATTCCCCATCTGCATATGAGGCTGTCACGTCAGATTAGCTCATCAGGTAATGGAAATTTGGCCTCTGATCCAGAAAAGGTCCCTATGCACTAAGAATCGAGACTGTTTCAAAGAGATTGTATTATCTTAGACAGCAGGATTAAATTAATACAGGAATGACTTCTACTGGAGGAAATTTTTTGTTAAACATGTGCTAATGTTTATTATGCAGAGCATCCACTTCTCATAAGTGATCTTTCTTGACATTTATTCATTACTTTTTGACCTTCCTTGCAACTGATAAACAAACAAGCGAAATGCACCCCCTGTGAAGCAAGGATGATGTGGCTCCAACCAAAACCTCTAAAGATGCATGCATTCATGCTAGCACACATGAAACAGTAGAATAAATTACACTGTTTCCAGACTGATCAAATTAATCCCAACAAAAGTGGAAAAAAAATATTGATGTCAATCATAAAGGTCTTGATTCACAAAGTGGATGTTGTAGCTACTGTTCTTAACCAGCAAAGAGAAGACCCAAGTTTCAATTCTTTCTCAAATGAGTAGCTCACTAATTTATGTTAAATCTGCAATGAAGGAAGGACCTGGAGACAAGTCACCAAACTCCTGGGGAGCGCTCGTATACTGGGCTGCAGTGCAGTGTTCCTTTCTGCTCTTGTGGACTCTAGGTCAGTGAACGTTCAATTATTACATACAAAGTGTAACAGCATCTCGAGGAAAGGCTAAAAATCTCCTCCTAATACTTTACTAGCATGATGATTAAGGAGATAGGTTCAAACTCCCTAAGGCAGAGGAAACACTGAATTCATATCTTCATCCTGACCAAGTACACTTCTGAGAGGAGATTGAGCTTTCATCTATGGAAATTAATCAGGAAGACTGATTAAACAGATTCACGTTGTGGTTTGTAGTACAAGCCAGAGGGAATCAGCATGTCAGGAAAGTAGCAAGTAGTTGTAGAGAAAAAGACAAAAACTCTTGTATATGACTAGATCCATCTGACAGTTGCAAACAGTTCCAGGTGAAGTCATCTTTTCAATAACTTCAATGGAAAATTGGATTAGGCTACCACTGACATGGCATAAAAACAAGAGGCCACCTCAGCTTTAACTTTAATGATGTCCCACATGTAAATAAACATGCAGTTAATTTGATACATATTATCTGCTTCTGATTTCACACAAAGAGAAAGAAATCAGGCAAGAGTGGCAGGAAAACTGCATAGATGAGCAAGGATCTCATGGAAATACTCAGAGAAGAGGAAGGTCTATGAAAAGTGGAAAAAGGGTCTAGCCACCTGGGAGGAATATAGGAATATGGTCAGGGCCTGCAGGGATGTAACTAGGAAGGCTAAGGCTCACTTGGAACTAAAGCTGGAAAAGGAGGTTAAAGACAACAAAAAAAGGGGGTTTTAGGTATATCATTAACAAAAGGAAGACTAGGGAAAATGTGGGCCCGCTGTTGAATGAAACGGGTGCCTTGGTGACAGCAAATGCTAAGAAGGCAGCGATACTGAACGCCTTCTTTGCAGCTAAAAGTGCCTCTCAGGAATCGCAGATGATAGAGGGAAGAGAGAGAGTCTGGAGAGAGGAAGACTGCCTCTTGGTTGAGGAAGAACTGGTCAGAGATAGTCTAAACAAAATCAATATACACAAATCCATGGGCCCCGATGGGATGCACCCACGTGTGCTGAAGGAGCTGGCAGAAATGATCACTAAACTGCTCTCTATCATCTTTGAAAGGTCTTGGAGAACAGGAGAGGTGCCTGAAGACTGGAGGATAGCCAATGTCACTCCAGTCTTCAAAAAGGGCAAGAAGGAGGATCCAGGCAACTCCAGGCCAGTCAGCCTCACTTCCATCCCTTGGAAGGTGATGGAACAGCTCATTCTTTATACCATCTCTAAGCAATTGGAAGAAAAGAAGGTTATCAGGAGTAGTCAACATGGTTTCACTAAGGGGAAATCATGCTTGACCAACCTGGTAGCCTTCTATGACGTCATCACCAGCTGGGTAGATGAGGGGAAAGCAGTGGATGTTGTCTACCTTGATTTCAGCAAGCCCTGCCTGTGCACGAGGAACAGTGATGTATTCACGGGGTGCTCCCAGTTTCTCTTCAGAGATCAGACTTACATGAATGCAAGGTAGGGGTGCACAGAGGGTTGTGATCAGCAGTGCAGAGTCTAGTTGGAAGCCTGTAGCTAGCGTGTTCCACAGGGGTCAGTACTGGGCCCAGTCTTGTTTAACA